>NW_006292696.1:9775624-9782153 GCF_000327345.1 Myotis davidii | reverse complement strand
TTTCTGACTGGTCCTTTTGCACTTTTTTGGAAATTTCTAGAAGATTCTTGAGTAACCTTATAACCATGGTTTTAAACTCTGTATCCAGTAGTTTGCTTTCTTCCCTATCTTTCATTTGTGACCTGTTCCTTTGTCTCCACATTTGGACTGCTTTCCTGTGTTTGGGTCTATGTATTGGGTAGAGTTGCTATGTCTCCTTGAGTAGGTAGAATGGCCTTGTGTAGTAGGTGTCCTATAGGGCCCAGTGGCTCAACCTCCCCGGTGACCTGAGCTGGGCATTCTAGGTGCACCCCTTTGTGGGCTGTGAGCACAGTCTTGTTGTAGTTGAGAGTTGATTGCTATTGGTGTCACTGGGAAGAATTGACCTGTGGGCCAATTGGCCATGGAGAGCAGATTCAAATACAGTGAGGGAACTGCTGTGCAGGAGACACCTGTATGGAGCAGGACTTGCTTTGGTGCTCACTGAGTCTTCCCCTTAAGTGTGTCACTTATGGATGTGTCGAGTTGTAATCTGGTATGGCCTGACAGTGACCACTGGGTACACTGGCTCTTGGGTCTCCAGGGAGGTGCAAAGTCAGCCACTGCCTGGGGTCACCCAGCAGGAGCTACAGAGACATCTGCAGGTTCCTCCACTTTGTATCAGGTGTGAAAGTGCCCAGGTGAGATCCAGCTATGAAGCAAGAAAGGCTAGAGCTAGTGCCAGGTATTGGGCCTTTTATTGGTAGATTTGGGGCTCCCTGACCCAGCTGTAGCTTGTTTGAGATTTTCCAAGGACAGGCCATTCATATGTGAAAGCTGCTGTAGGAAGCTTGGGTGGGGTTATAAATTGGATGAGGTGGGGGTCTTAGGGAATCACCAGGGCAGAACAAAAAGAAATGGCTGCCAGTCAGCCCTGCACAGGAACAGTGATCTTGCAAGTACCTCCATCTGGGAGAACCCCAAGTTCCTGCCCTAATTCCAGATAATCAAGTTCCTCCCCGTATGTATCTGTGTCCCACAGAGCCTCACCCTGGTGCTAGAGCTCAGAGGAAGCAGCACCTTGTTCAGTCCAAGTTCAGTTCATGGTGCCCGCCTTTTAAGAGGAACAGCTGGGTCTCTAACAGCCTCAGTGTCACTGAGCTCCAGTCTGCACTGGTTTTTACAGCCTGCAGTTATGGGGACTTCTTTTCCCACCTTTGGGACCCTGGGCTGGGGGTCTGGTGTGGGGCTGGGACCCCTTGCTCTTCTGGACGGCCTCCACAGAGACAGTCTCCCTCCTGATGAAAAAAGCAGCCCTTGTTGGTGCCTGACCTGCCGCTCCCAGTCTCTGCACCTCCTACCAGCCTCAGTGTGCTTTCTTCTTCACCTCTCTAGATGTAGGACTTCCATTCAGCCAGCGTTCGGTGGTTCTGGCATTTGGGGCTCCCTGACCCAGCTGTAGCTTGTTTGAGATTTTCCAAGGACAGGCCATTCATATGTGAAAGCTGCTGTAGGAAGCTTGGGTGGGGTTATAAATTGGATGAGGTGGGGGTCTTAGGGAATCACCAGGGCAGAACAAAAAGAAATGGCTGCCAGTCAGCCCTGCACAGGAACAGTGATCTTGCAAGTACCTCCATCTGGGAGACCCTGACCCAGCTGTAGCTTGTTTGAGATTTTCCAAGGACAGGCCATTCATATGTGAAAGCTGCTGTAGGAAGCTTGGGTGGGGTTATAAATTGGATGAGGTGGGGGTCTTAGGGAATCACCAGGGCAGAACAAAAAGAAATGGCTGCCAGTCAGCCCTGCACAGGAACAGTGATCTTGCAAGTACCTCCATCTGGGAGAAAGTCGCCCCCAAGTTCCTGCCCTAATGCCAGATAATCAAGTTCCTCCCCGTATGTATCTGTGTCCCACAGAGCCTCACCCTGGTGCTAGAGCTCAGAGGAAGCAGCACCTTGTTCAGTCCAAGTTCAGTTCATGGTGCCCGCCTTTTAAGAGGAACAGCTGGGTCTCTAATAGCCTCAGTGTCACTGAGCTCCAGTCTGCACTGGTTTTTACAGCCTGCAGTTATGGGGACTTCTTTTGCCACCTTTGGGACCCTGGGCTGGGGGTCTGGTGTGGGGCTGGGACCCCTTGCTCTTCTGGACGGCCTCCACAGAGACAGTCTCCCTCCTGATGAAAAAAGCAGCCCTTGTTGGTGCCTGACCTGCCGCTTCCAGTCTCTGCACCTCCTACCAGCCTCAGTGTGCTTTCTTCTTCACCTCTCTAGATGTAGGACTTCCATTCAGCCAGCGTTCGGTGGTTCTGGCTGATGGTGGTTCTGTATTTTAGTTGTAATTTTGATGTGGTTATGGAAGGCCACAAGTATAGGCATTTACCTATGCTGCTATCTTGGTTCCTCTCCTGTACTTGGTATTTTTTTGTCAGCAGTTTGAATATACTACTTTCATATCCCCTTATATTTATTTTTGCTGATACATTCTTATTGATCTTATCTTTTTATTAGTTTGTAAAATGATTTTGTTAACTTCAGTGTTCCAAAGATTGACTGAGAACTGGGAGAAGAAGGATGGTTACCAGGGTGGAAGGGCAGGAAGGATGTGGAGATGTTGGTCTTAGGTTAAAAACTTAGAAGAATATGACTGTGTTCGAGAGATGTAGTGAACACCATGGTGATTATAGTCACCAGCACTGGGTTATATTCTTCAAAGTTGTTAAAAGACTAAATCTTAAATGTCTCACCACAGAAAAAGAAATTATAATTATGTGACATTATAGCTGTGTTAACTATGGTGGCAATCATATTACAACATATAAATTTATCAGATCAACTATTTATACCTTAAACTTACACATTATTATGTCAATATGTGTTAAGAATTTAAAAAAAAAAAAAAGAGAGGAGAGGCAAAGAAAGGAAATAAAGGACAGATTTCCTGGAAAATTGATCGATTATATTCTTTCACATATGAAGAGTTTAATTGAATTGCAGCACTGTGCCAAAGCTGCCCTTACAATCGTATTTCCTTAATCAAGAGTAAACTTCAGGCCCTAGCCAGTCTGGCTCAGTGGATACAGTGTTTGCCCTGGGTTTGATTTTGATTTCGGTCAAGGGCACAAACCTTGGTTGCCGGCTCCTCCCCGGCCCAGGCCCTGACCAGCGCTCATCCAGGAGGCAACCAATCTATGTGTTTCTCTCACATTGATGTTTCTCTCTGTCTTTCCTTCTCTCTTCCACTCTCCCTAAAAATCAATGGAAAAATATTCTTGGGTGAGAATTAAAAAGAAAGGGTAAGCTTCAGTTAGAGAATAGATCATTTTTCCGTCTTTGAGGTCAGCTTGTTACAGATGGAACACTGCAGCACTGTTTATACTGAAATGGATTTTTGGGCTGTGGAGGAGGAGAGTGGTAATACATGGCATGATTACATTTAATTTATATTTCAATTCTAACTCTAGTGCCCTGGTTCTGCCTTCTCATTTTCGTTTTTGTGTGCCATTGGTGCATAGGGTGATGACTATAGATTATCATCAGTAACTCCCAAATCCCTAGCTGCAGCGGTATGCACAGCAACCTTCTCTCTAGAATATTTCCTTTTTGTTTAGCTTTAGAAACTTGGCGATTTTCTTTCCCTTGCTCACCTCTCTCTGTTCCAAAAAATGAAATTATCTGAAGTTTGGGCTGCCATTTAACTAATTTAACAAGCAGAAGTACTTAATTAATTTAAATGAGATTATGTAAAAACTGTCTCAGGAATTGGTAAAGGACATTGTTCTATTTCTTATAGTTGTGGAAGAGAGAGAAGCTGGAGTCTGAACTTTGCAAAAGCCTCCATCGTTAACAAAGCTAAATTTTAAGGTTATTTATCAAAATTACTCTTACATGTCTGCTTACTAAGGATTTCTACCTATCTGCATTTTAAACAATGCCTGCAAGTTTGGAACACTGCTTTCCCAAATGTTATTTTTTCTTCTCAGAAGAAGATTCTCTGTTTTTAAAATTTGCATAGAGTTTATTTAGCAGTTTATAAATATGTATTATGCATCTGTATTGAATGTGATTTTATTTATTTATTGACATTTTATTTTCTTTTAAAATTATATTTTGGGGTGACACATTAATCAGATTATATAGGTTTTGAGTGTGCAATTCTGTGATAAAAGGGATCAAGTTTATGGCGACAAAAGAAGATTTAACTTTGGCTAGTGGACACAATGCAGTATACAGATGTACAATATTAAGATTCTCTTTCAAATGACATGATTTTATTATTTCAATGTCTAATGTGTACTAATAATTAAGCAACAAATTATAAAATGGTGGAATTAAAAGTAAATACTATAAATTGTGTGCAAAATAAGAATAAATTGAAACATTTGAGATATTGTGATGTGTAGAATGTATACGAATGCCAAAATTTACTAAGAATCTTCTAAGTCAGAGAGTTCTGCATTTAAGTCATATAAATAGACATTTGGTGAGCTGCTTTATTCCTGGAATATGCTGGCTGCTATGATACTATATGAAGATATAGAATCCCCCTTTTTTATCTTCTAGGATTAAAATCTCTTGAATTATTCTCTGTCTCTCCTACTACTTCCTTTGAGCAAATCTCCATCTATCATCTCAGACTTGTATGCCTGCAGCACTCCAGGGCAGTCCACTCCTAATCCATCCTTTCTTGTGCTTTTCCTTGCATGCAGACCTGCTAAAGCTAGTCTCCTGTATTACCTGTTCAGTGTCACTCTATTTCCTTCAGTTTAGCATTCAAATTTCTAGTTACGATATAGTAGACATCTCTCGAGATTGCTCTTTATAGCTCCTTTTACCAACATAGCAACCCCACCCCCCGCCCATGCATATATTTTTTGGCAGGGAAACTCTCCAAGGAGTGAGCACATGACTAAAACTAGATGAATCAAACTCTTCCAAGAATTGACTCCAGAGTAGAGTGACAAAAAAGACCTAAGGTGGTTAGAGCTGAGTCAATGCAATGACTGTGCTCTGAAGAAAATGCTATGAATACCTGCTACTGAGTTCCCTGGGAATCTTCTAGTTCCTGTGTTTCTTGTAATCCCGCTACATAGCTTCTCCATCAATTATGTGGTTTAGTCAGTTCAGTAAATTCTTCATTTTATAAAATGTTGTCAATAATTAGTTTTTATTGCTTTTAATGACTTTATTAGTAGACCTCTTCATAGATCTTCAGACTCATCTCTTACAATTCCCCACTTTGTATCTGAGACTTAATTCTCTGTTCTTCATTAATTCACAAGCTGTTTTTTACCATTGTTCTCACAATATGTCTCAGTTGTTTCTCATCTGGCCCTACATATTTGCTCATCATGACCCCTTTCCATGAAAATCTCATTCATCTTATCTGTACATCTCTAATTCCTAAATATCCTCTGGAATTCAACTTTTATTTTCTCCAGGAGGACTTCCTTTATATCCCAGATGCTTCAACTATGTGCTCCCATAACCCGCTCATCACACTTTGCAGTTGTGGCTTACCTACTGTGAAGGAGGAAGTTCCACAAGTGTAGAATATGTGTCTACCTTATTCACATTTTATTCATAGTGCCTAGCTCAGTGCCTAGCACATATTTGTTGAATAAGGAGTGAATGAATGAACAGAAGAGAAACTCATTTCATAATCAAACTCCAACTTGAATATAACCATAGTCCTGGCTGTGAGTCTCTGGCTATAACTGGTCATGACCATGAGTTTCTAGCTACTTAAAAAAAAAGGTAGGAAAGAGGCAGGAAGAACAGGGGCTTGATTTGGTCCTTGAAGACAGATAGGATCTAAGGAGTTGCAAAAAAAATGAAGAAATTTTGGCCCCAGCATTGCGAAATTTGTACTTCAAAATGTTGCTTGTGGAATCTGCAGCTTTTTTTCTAGGGTGGCATTTCATCACTATGTAGATGTGTTGATAAATGTTTTATCTCACATGTCAATTCTGTCTGTTAGTGAGATAATGAGGCCTCATCCAGTCTTGACATAAATGAGTTTGATAATTAATTAGCAATATCTGCCTTGGAAGAGGAATGAGGGAGTGGTAGGTATTTTTCATTCATACATACACTGATATAATCCATAACCCTCACATAGGTAACAACCAAGTTGCCTTTTTAAATCATTCCATGAATTTTCCAGGGAGTATAAATGATTCCAGGAATTTTCCAGTGAGATGTAGAAAATGGCAGTTGGACTGAGAAATCTATTGAGGGTTTATCTAAAATGATAGAAACCTCAAATTGTTAACCTGTCTCAGACATATCTATTTACTTGAGGGTCCAGGGTTCATGTCCCTGTTCAGGCGCCAGATGCTGGGGTCCAGCCCCAGCAGGTCCAGGGGTCCCCAAAGGTGTGGACAGAGTCAGTGAAGAAGGAATGACACAGAGGCAGCCTTCAGGTGATCAACAGCCTTGCCAGGATCTCTAGCCACAATCTCCAGCCAAGTGCTGTGTCCATGTTCTCTTGCTAGGTTCTCCAGCCAGGTTCTCCAGGTTCTCCAGCCAGGTTCTGTAGCCATGTTCTCTCGCTAGGTTCTCCAGCCAGGTTCA
>NW_006292696.1:9773992-9774522 GCF_000327345.1 Myotis davidii | reverse complement strand
GTCTCGGTATACATTTTATGGATGATTACATTTTATTTACACAGCAGAGGTAGTGACAGCAGCAGGTATGGCTTTGTTCTCTGCCCGACACTCTGAGGTCAAAGTTATTACCATCAATGAAATGAGATATAAGCAGAGCTAGCAAATACAGAGTCCTTCTTGTAGGCCAGGCACTGAGCTAATCGCTTATTTACACGATCTTAATCACTGTAGTAACTCTAAAAGGAAAATCATTTCCGTTTTATGGAAAGGAACATGAGGTTTGCAGCGCTTAACTTGCCCAGAATCACATAGGTAACAACCAAGTATAAAAGTACAAAACTTCCATGTCAACCAAGTCCATGCCTTTAACCATTACAATGGACTGTAAGGAAACGCTCACCTCCCTTCTCTTTCTCCTGGTGATTTTCACACATAGGGTAACACCCTCCACCATCCATCCCAATTCAAATCCAAGCTGAACAAAAGCCAGGACCTTGGGAAGCCCTCCAGCCCCATCTCCTGTCCTGGCTGGGCAGGGGTGTGCTCCA
>NW_006292696.1:9767993-9773850 GCF_000327345.1 Myotis davidii | reverse complement strand
CTCAACCCTTTTGCCCCCGGGGCTGCTCCTTCCACTGTGGCCGACCAGGGCCTTAGACTTACCTTAGTCACATTATGTAAGACTTGGCATTAAAACTGTTGGCTAACTTTCCACTTTCTTCAGTAGATAATGAAATGAGAATAGGAGCTCAATTTTATTCTACTTCTATCCCCCATGCCCAGCACAGCAAATATAACCTAATAGATACTCCAAAAAAGTATGGCATGATTTAATAATGAATAATAATAATATAATTTCTGAATAATTCTATGAGGTAGGCATTGTACTTAGTTTTTCCATGTGTTACCCCATTCGGTTTTTTTTTAATCAATCTGGGAGCTAAATAATATTATTTCCACTCTAAATCAGGAAAATAAAACCTAGAAAGGACATGGGATTTTCCATTGTTTATACAGATAGTTTGTACCAAAGGAAATATGAACTTTGGTCTCTCTCTAAAGTAGAATTGTACTTGTAAGCACTGCACTATTTTAGATCCCTTCATGATGGAAATAATGCAAACTTCAAGGCACATGATCTTGCAATGCCAACTTCCACTATTGCTTTCCTATTAAAAAAAAAAAGGATGGCTTAAAATAGCCCCATTTCCTGGCGTTCTCACACTATGCCCCACTTGTTTCTAAATCAGCGCCTTTATTCCTGTGTTCTCCCTCCCTTGATGCTCATTGCTTTCTGCCTGTTTATTCAAACCTTACCTGTCCATCGGGGATACCTGAAGTAGTGTTCTTCCCTGATGTCCTGAGCTCAAATTTATACTCACCTCTGAATTCACAGTGTATTTCATCCCTTCTAGTCCCCCCTTTTCTTGTGTTTTTAGAAAAATTTTGTTAAGATTAAGAGTAGTTTTTGGAGTCAGTGTTCATAGATGACTCAACAGTGTATGAGCTTTGCCTTAAGGTTAGTATTGATTTTACATGATTGGTGCCTCCATGGTGATTTATTTGGCCAGTAAGAATCTCAAGATCCATGGGCAGGCGTGGGAGTAGGCAGATCAGGGCCTCAGGCTCTGGGTGCCGGGCAAGGCAAATGAAGGCTGAGTTGCTGGTGAAGAGAATAAGGAGAATAAGAAAGACAAACCTGCCTGGCCGGCATGGTTCAGTGCTTGAGCATTGACCTATGAACCAGGAGGTCAAGGTTCAATTCCCGTTCAGGGCACATGCCTGGGTTGTGGGCTCCATCCCCAGTAGGGGGCATGCAGGAGGCACCTGATGGATGATTCTCATCATTGATGTTTCTATCTCTCCCTCTCCCTTCCTCTCTGAAATCAATAAAAATGTATTTTTTTTAAAAAAAGACAAACTTGCAATTCAATGGGAGGAAATAAGATCGAGAAATTGATCTAAAATAAAAGTTCTGCCATAGAGTTTGGAGAAGACGTTGGGGAGGTGGAGGTATATCCCATAAGGCAAATATTTGCAGGGAGGTTAAGTTTTGGTCCAGAGACTTGACCAAGTCCATGTAGGCGACAGTCCTCTGGAGCCTAAGGAACAAGGAAAACCACACAGTCTCTGTGAGATCAGTAGAAATCATTTGCCTTGTGGCTGTTTCTACCCTGTCACTTCTGACAAACAAGCTTTTTTTGTGGTTGTTTTGGTTTTTGTTAGGTTTGTATTTATTTTCTATTCTTATGGCTAAAAGGAGGATATTTGACCTCTGCAAAGCAGATCCCCTTTGCTCCCGGACATTTGTATTGATTGAAGAAGAGCCAAATGGAACAGGTGGAAAGGGA
Organism: Myotis davidii; assembly: GCF_000327345.1. Classification (NCBI taxonomy): domain Eukaryota; kingdom Metazoa; phylum Chordata; class Mammalia; order Chiroptera; family Vespertilionidae; genus Myotis; species Myotis davidii. The sequence goes on along the minus strand of NW_006292696.1, from coordinate 9,772,100 downwards.
ATATTCGCTTATTTCTCCTGTGTCCTACTAGGATGCCCTAATCTCCATGCCACCTGCAGCATTTAGCAGCCCTGATTAAAGAGCACAGGGCCTGGCAGCCTGTGCAGGCTGCTCCCTGAAGCGGCCTGGACTGCCGTGGGCTGCTAGCTGCGTTCTGGTCTCCAGACAATCTGTCATTTCCGCTTTGTCCCAATAACCTTTGGCAACAATAAAAGCAAACAGGTACCTGAAAGCCAGGGATGCCTATAGAGAGAATTTGCCCTTTCTTTCTTTTAAAAAATGCAGGTGTCATTGGCACCACAAGAAGTCATTAGGTCTTGAGAGAACATTCATTTATATACAGTGGTTCTCAACCGTCTGGCCCTTTAAAACAGTTCCTCATGTTGTGACCCCCAACCATAAAATTATTTTCGTTGCTTCTTCATAACTGTAATTTTGCTGCTGTTATGAATCATAATGTAAATATCTGATATGCAGGATGGTCTTAGGCAACACCTGTGAAAGGGTCGTTCAACGGCAAAAGGGGTCGCGATCCACAGGTTGAGAACCACTGATAGAATCAAGATCACCTATGGGCATATTATAATTTTAAACCAAAAAGACATGGCACCATCTTTGTTATGCCTTTCACCCTCTCTTTATAAGGTTCTGCAAATAGGATGAACGATTTGGAGAGATAATAACTATATATGTATGTATGTGTCTGTATCTCTCTCTTACTTTATTTATGTATGTGTGGAAAGAGAGAGAGTTACAGACTCCCATACTACATAACACACACACACACAAACACACACACACACACAGTTATTTCCCCAATATAAGAAAGAGTTAAATACCCAAATGTATGAAGAAGGCACTGCACTAAAAGTCTAACAGCTGCCCAGCCGTCATGGCTCAGTGGTTGAGCATTGACCTATGAACCAGGAGGTTGTGGTTTTGATTCACCATCAGGGCACATGCCCGGGTGTAGGCTCGATCCCCAGTGTGGGGCGTGCAGGAGGCAGCTGATCAATGATTCTCATTATTGATGTTTCTATTTCTTTCTCCCTCTTCCTTCCTCTCTAAAATCAATAAAAACATATTTGTAAGAAGTCTAACAACTCAGTTTCCATTGAGATGCACATCATGCTTTAGGCTAGGACCATCCAAAAGCACACAAATTTGAGAAAGATAATATCAATGACTGAAGCCAGGCCTGTGTCTGGGTGATGAGTATAGCACAGTGGAGGGGGTGAGATTATGGAGAACTGAGGCTCCATCCAATCTGGAAGGGGCAGCAGCCACTTACCTTCAATTCAGTTCACTGTTGCCTTGCAGCTGCAAGTCCGGTGTTGCCAGATTTTCCTATGTCAATAAAACTGGAAAAAATATATACAGGGTGTCCCCAAAATGTATACACACTTTGAATAATTATAAAGGCAGTGTTTGTACTTCAGCTGAGGTTTTTTAACTTCCAGGAGTATTTTAGGATGACTTTTCTTTGTTTAAAGCTTAGTCTGACTTAAAAGAAAGAAATATCAATTGAGCTATCTGCTATTAAATTGCGTATACATGTTTTTGGGACACCCTGTATATATAAAACAAAATTTAAATTAAAAAAATTGTGGATGTCTAATTCTCCCATCCCAAACTCAGCTTTATATATTAGCCATTACTCAATTGTCCCTTTGTCATTTGGTGTTGCCAGTCTTTTTTTTTTTTTTTTTTACATATCTAAGTTACACTCTGGGTCCTAGCCTCATTGCATAGAGACGTGAATTGCCAATTTGCACAGTTTATGGCACAGTTGGCATCTGAAATGTGATCTCAACTCCCCAGCCTATGCGATTTCTAAGATGCCTTATTCATGTTTCTATCTAAACAACTGAACTTTATTATAGACATTGGATGAGGGAGAAGTTAGAGAAAATTGTTTTATTATGTTGATAAATTTCAAATCATTATACTTCCCATGCAAATTGTGGCCCAAATTATATTTGCCAGTCATGGATATTTGGAAGTTATTTTATTGGCTTAAAAATTATGCTGTGTATCAATAAGCCGTGTTTTTTTTTAATAGATGGCATTAGAATATTACTAAATCCCCACTTCTATCCATTGAAAGGACATAGAAGGGTTTGCAGTCAAAACCCTGCCAGGCTCTTCTGGGATCATTTATTTGAACTATACATTCTTACTAAGTCATAATAAGGTTTATGGTTCTTTCTGCATTCTGTCAAAAGTAAGAGTTACAATGCCAGCTATATCCTTAACACGAAAAAATTAAAGTACATGTGCTAGAATATCAATATTACACTAGTGCAAACTACTGGCCCATTGTTTTTGTGAAAGACCAAATTTCTAGAACAGAGGGCAGGATGGGCAGAAGAAAGAATTTATTCTTTCATTTAGAAAAAGGGATGGTTTTGGTAAGGATTTGAAACAGGCCTTACAGATAGTTAAGTCTCATGTAAGAGTATGAGAATTAAGAGTTAATATGTGAACATGATATAGTGTAATCCCTGACATGAAGAAAGCAATAATTATTGAGAATTATTAATTAGTGACTCTTTGCTATATTGTACAATGGCTTATTTTCCTGTGGAAATTTTTATTTAAGATCCCTGAAATAACGAGATATGATTGAACATCAAGAATGTACTTTTATCCTGGGGCACCAGCCAAAATTTGTTGAGATGACAAAGTCCCTTTTCTTTGGGTCGTATCACTTTAATCTTACTTCTGAATAATCTCTAAACCAAGAAACTATTTGTTGAACCCAAAATGTTCCAGACACTACTTCTGTAAAGAGTACTCCCTAAGGCTTGAATTTCAAAAACAGTTTTGGTATATTACTTCTGTTTATTTCTTTCAACTTTTTCAGTAGCCATGAAGGAAAAAGACTGAATTTACATGGACAACTGACCTCCAATATGTGGATTCAGTTCCTATATGTGAACTCTCCGACTCCTCATGGTAGTCTCTGCAAAAATAGGACTATTAAGGACCACCAATATTAATAAAAATAATTTTAAATGTTTATCTTTGAGTACTTGAATAGCTTTGTTAAAGAGAAGTATTCTATAGTAATTTGAAGAGAGCCTGTTGCAACCCTCACCCTGAGATAATTATGATTTCAGAAATCCAAATTATATTCAACAATGTGCTTTCACAGCCTTCACTGTTATGAACATTGAGGCAGTGTTTCATTGTAGTATTCACTTTGGCCACCCTCCAAAGCTAGATCCTTCTGAGCATGCTATACGTCATCTTTCAGGATTGTAAAAATTTATAATATCCAGAAACCTTTCTCCACTCTTACATCAGTTGCACACTAGAGCTAGTGGGCAAATAGCTACGAATAGCAGGAGCTAGTGTTACTGCTGGACCTATCAGTAGCTGTTCTATAAAGCACAGAGGAGGATATAGTCTCATTTATAATGTCTGAAATTGAGCTTCCTCTTTAAAGGACAAAGACATTTAATTTTCAAAAATATTTGAGTTTATTGTCTAAGAAAAAAAATGTTTTAACAGATTCATTGAATTTTATTTCATCACTTTACTTATACTCAGATTTTCCTTTGTGGGTAGAATTTATTGTAGTTACTGATTTTATACTGCATGAGGTGAAATCTCTAAGTTTATTTCAATAACATTTTTAATTCCTTTTCATTGTCAGTAAAATGCATATATTTTCCTTTCTATCTCTCTTTTTTCCTTTCTATTTTTACTACCAATATTTTATGGTAGTAAAGTCAGACTTTATTGCTTAAATCTTCAGTTTCCACACTACCTTCCTCATATCCATGTATTATTTTAGTTTCTGAAATGAAACCAATGAATCAATAAACATAAGCTGTAGGGAATGTTGATGCCATAGACAAATAATAAAATAATACCTCAAATCTGCTTTTGAGCTCCTTTAGTAACTTAACCACTTTAATTATTCTTATTTCCAAGTCCAGATATTCCCTCTGGATTTAATTTTTAAATTATTTCTATATCTTTCTTGAGACCCCCTATTTAGTATATCATTGTCATAATATTTTAGTTTTATTTGAACATAGCTTATTTCATCCTTTGAGCTTCATTATTATACAGTAGTCCCTCTTTATCCACAGGGGC
>NW_006292696.1:9758996-9767966 GCF_000327345.1 Myotis davidii | reverse complement strand
GGGGGCATTCCAAGACCTCCCTAGTCGATGCCTGAACACACAGATAACGTCAAACCCTATGTATACTATGTTTTTTCTTATACAGAAATACCTATGATAAAGTTTAATTCATAAGTTAGGCACAGTAAGAGTTTAACATTATTAACTAATATAAAATAGAACAATTCAAGAATATACTATATTAAAAGTTATGTGGCTGTGCTCTTTCTCACTAGCAGAATTTTCTTTCTTCACAATTTTATGGATAAAAGATACATTTCTTGCCATAGATCTTAGCAACCTCAGCAAGATTTTTTTTCTTTTCTTATTAAATTGACAGCTTTCATCTTTTCACCTAAAGGAAGCACTTTACAGCTTCTCTTTGACCTCTCTGAATTTCCAGCATCACTACTGTTGAGCTTTGGGGCCATTGTGAAGTCAAGTAAGGGTGACTTGAGCACAAGCTCTGACAATACTTTGATAACCAGTCTGACAACAGACAGCTACTAAGTGACTAGCGGTGGATAGTGTACAGTGTAGAACTGCTTACACTGGATGGAGGGCTACAGCGATGATTCACATTTCGGGCCGGTCAGAGTAGGACAGCGTGAGATTCCATCATGCTACTCAGAATGGTGCACAATTTAAAACTTACGAATTGTTTATTTCCAAAATTTTCCAATACTATGTCAGACTGCAGTTGACTGTGGGTAACTGAAACTGTGGAAAGCTAAACTGTGGCTAAGGGGAGACCAGTGTACTTTTTTTGAAGTTAGCCCTCTGTGGATGCCTTACTTTCCTCATCTTCCTCTTAGATTTTCATTTCCGGCTCTCTGCCAGTCTTTTGCTTACTCACATCAGTAACTACTGCTTACCTTCAGTACTGGCCTTCCTGTTCGTTTGCAGGTAAATTGCTACTGTTTCCACCAGTTTCCACGGGTATGGAACTGGTGCCTAACCTGGCCCCAAAGGAAGTAAGAAGCCCTCGGTGGTGAAGGTTTTTGCCTGTACAGCTTGTCCTTCCCTGGTAGCATTATTGCAAAAATGGAGCAGAAAGGGTCCTGAGTAAAATCCCAGGTTAAAACATTTCATATGAATATTCTTACAAAAGTTTCAGTAGTGCTTTTGAATAAACACTGCTTACTTTGTTGAGTGGCTTTGGTTGATTTCTCTAATCCTGGAATTACTGCTTTAGAAAACCTGTCAAGTCTTTGCTTTTGGGGAGTGGATTTGCTCAGGTCTTTATTCTGTCATTCTAGAAAGTCCACATTATTATTGAAGTTCAGAAGGAACTGCTCAGCAGGCCAAGTCAGTATATAGAACAAGATCTCTGATTCTAGTGGCCTTGCTCTTCCTGCTACAACGGCAGAATATCAATATACCAAAGAGTATCAGAGAATACCACAGTGCCCTTCACGGCCCACCTCATCATCTCTAGCTTATTTAGGATGACTTTTCCTTACTCCGATGACTATTCTTTTCAATATGAAATGTCTATTCTTTTCATATTGTATGTCATATCTTATAAGATTATTACTTTTTCAAATAAAGCATAAGTTCATTTTCAAATAAAAAATGAGTTTTTAAAATATCAGCTTTATAATGAGCACATTTTTAAAAATCTGGCAACATCACTTTCAGTGTTCTTTTGTTTGTTTGTTTGTTTTTGGTAATCCTCACCTGAGGATATTTTTCCATTGATTTTTGGAGAGAGTAGAAGGAAAAGGGAGAGACACAGAGAGAGAAACATCGATGTGAGAGAGACACATCAATTGGTTGCCTCGCACACGTGCTCTGACCAGGGCAGGATGGGTCCTGCAACTGAGGTATGTGCCCTTGACCAGAATCGAACCCATGACCCTTCAGTCTGTGGGCCGATGCTATATTCACCAAGCCAATCTGGCTAGGGCACTTTCAGTGTTTTAGGCAAATCAACAGACCTATATGAATTTCTCCTTTTGTAATTGCACTGCCTATGGTAAGAATAAAAAAAGTAATATGCATTATACTTTGATAGACTACTAATGAGGAAATCATCCTTTCGACCTGTTAGAGTTTGAGAAAGGTGAATTATTAACAAAACCAAAATGAACCTTCATATTTTACAACTTTATGGAAACTTTGACTTCCCTTTATACTATGTTTTATTGACAAATAATGTGACTTTTGAAAATGTAGATAATTAGCATTGTTTTAAATATCACTTTTAAGCTTGCTAACTAACAATGAGGAGGACCACCTTACCTTTCTCTGAAATAACCCTAACACCAAACATAACTGATCAGTTAATGGTGATCACATGAATGTGTGAATCTGCATAGACATTCTGAAAACAGAGATCGCTAATCAGTTGAATTAGCTACTTTCAACCAATTCATATATTATTCTTGACAGAGTTCTTTTAAAATTAGAGTCAGAAAGAATTTCAATATCAAATGTTTTTCTGTAACATTAGAGCATACTAGTGTCGTGACACACAGCTTCTTTCTCCTCGTGGTACCAGGTAGCTGGACCAGAGGCTGCAGGGACAGGTTGCACTGTTTTCCACAGTCCCCAACGCTTCCTTTAGTGTCCTGTTGGGTCTAGTTCCCTCTGAGGTTTGAGCATCTGATCGATGCTTCTCTGTCTCTGGATCTGTTTTTGTTTATCAGTTTATGTTGTTCATTATAATCCACAAATGAGTGAGATGTTCGTGACTCTCTGAGTTACGTTTTAATGTATTATATTTGAATGCAAGGTCTGTCCCTTATCACCAGCAAAAACCCCAACACTCAAGAGCCTGGTAAATGCTGAATCATCCTTGAAAACATAGCTCAGCTAACACTTTCAGTTGAAGACTTTCCTCAAACCACTAGGCAAGGATAAATCCCTATTTATTGGTAGTTGTACATCTAGTGTAAAGTGTTGTAACTTCAGGTTCACTTGGATTCCCCATGAAATTATGAGTTTTCCAAGCATACTGTCATCTTTATCTCTGTCATCTCAGGACCTACCATATTAGCTGAAGGATCTAAGGGTCTCAAATGTTAGTCAGGGATTAAATGGCTAGAAAGTCCTAGGGCTGGTGCTATATCCAAGTCCCCGACTTGTGGTCCAGGGCCATTTCACCTTTTATATTTTATTTCATTTTGATATTATTAGTTCCTACATATTCTATTATGTAACCTTATGCAGAATAGCAAAGAACCCCTGTTATGTGTCTCTTATCCTGTACTTTTCTCACAATATTTATATTGTCTTTGCCTGATTCTCTTTCTTTCCCATCAGAACTGTGACATCTTTAATGAAAAAGGCCATGAAATGCTTGTGTCTACATCCCTATATTCTAGCACAAAGCTTAACACAGGGTAGGGATTCAGCAATATTGGTAGAATTTAGTTTACTAGTAGTTAAACTACATTCACATTTGGAGTCAATGTATTTGACCAAATTGTGGCTATAATGTAATCAAGTGAGATAATTGTTCTTGCTGTTCACAAGAGCTGGATAGATTTTAGAAACATCCAACAGAAGGTCTCAACAAACAGGTATAGTGAAATTCAAACAGATGGCCAGCAATCATGCCAATTCCATCCTTGTTTCCACTCCTTAGATAATTATTATGGTGAGCCCCGGCATGGGTGGAGTTGGATAGCCAACATATTCATCATTCACTAGGTTCATTTTTAGGAGAGCCAAGAAGTCAATGAATGTGATGGTTTAGCTAGTTTATAAAGGGCGGTTTTATGTTGGTTGAATCAGTCAAGTGAGTTGGAGGATTTTAAAAGTATTAATTTTGCTAATAAGTCATGAATAACTTTTTAGGAAGATGCATGCTTTATCTGTAGAAGTACGATATACTTTGTTTTCCCCTGGCCATCATTGACACAGAAAAATTTTGCCTCACGTGGTCTTGTCTGTAGAAACCAGGTACAATTTTATGCCTGTCATTTTAATGACTTTTCTATTGTCTTTCAAGTAATTATAAGTATTCTGTAAGTATTACAGAATGGCTTTGTGGTTATAGAAACATTAAGGAATGTAACAGCTCCTAGGGAGCTTTTAAATAAAACTACAATACTCAGATTCCTCCCCCAAAACAATTAAACCAGAGTCTCTTTAGAGTAGATTTAAAAAACAACAATAACAGATTTTCGGTATTAACAATAGATATGACCAGACTTTACTCTCACTTAAGCATTTTTTATGCTGTTCTGAAAACAGAGATCGCTAATCAGTTGAATTATAAAATTAGCTATGTAGAAAAACTACATAGCTAATCAGTATGCTTTATAAAATTTGAGTTGAAGTGCTACTAGTAACACCAGATACCAAGTGTTTAATAATTTTTCTTTTTTAAAGTGATTCATTAAAAATGATAGGTAGCTCTGCCGGTATGGCTCAGTGGTTGGGTGTGTACCTATGAATGAAGAGGTCACGGTTGTATTCCAGATCAGGGCAAATGCTAGGGTTGCGGGCTCAATCCCCAGTGGGGGATGTGCAGGAGACAGCCAATCAATGATTCTCTCTCATCATTGATGGTTCTGTCTCTCTTCCCCTCTTCCTTCCTCTCTGGCTTTGATAAAATTATGTATTTTTTAAATGATAGTTTGGGATTATACTACTGATACATCTTTAAAAACCTTCTCTATATAGCCTAGAACCCTGCTAACACTTGGCACTTTTAGGTACTCCTACCTGAAAATGTCTTAAAATAAGAAACAGCATGTCCTTTTGATAATATGAAAAGACAGTCAGGCATTCCATCTTGTTATTTAATAATGTTAGCTTTATTATTATAATAGAATACAGTATGACATAAAATTAAGAGCTTTTGCTAAACGCTGTAAAGCAATACATGCATCTGCAATAAACAACCTCAATTCATCTTAGGTTTTATTGCCACTTCACTGCACTAATGTGCAATAAACATTCAGTGTCATCTTTAAAAATATTCCTGGTAATAAACAGGAACTGTCCTCTTTAAGAGCGTAACTTTATATTCAAGGAAGACTTACCTAGTATTACATGGTTTAGCAAAGCACTGTAGAAAAACTACATAGAATTATTTGTCTTCCATAAATTATGTAATCAATTAATACAATAGAATATTATCCACATATACTAACAAACTAAGAAATGAGAGAAATGCCATCATTGCATAGCAGGAAGCTGACTAATAAGAAATATTCACATCTAATGAGCAAACTACAGACCAAACGTTAGTCATGACGAGTCTGGAAGATAAAATACTCTTAATAAACACATTAGATTGACACAGAAAAATAACAAGATAAACAGTAACATAGAAGTTAGAGCCATATTTTACTTTATTTTCTATACATGATATCTACACACGATACCAGAGGATGAACACCCTTGCTTCAGCCTTTATTGGCCTAGCTCATGGAATTTCGGCAGGACCAAATCAAACAATAAAGCACATTTAAAAAGAAAACCAGAGTTTGTTTAGGAAAACATAGTGTATTTTCCTACATCATTGGATAGCAGCTTTTTGAGAAAGACATAGCTCCAACCCTGGGTATGGACCCTACTGTCTCATTTGGCAATTAAGCTGACAGGCTTATGTTGTGGTACCCTAAATGTGTTGCTTAGACCATGAACTGTGGATTCTGGATGCTAATTTTAAATATATCTGAAACCCTATCGGACAAAAAGGAGACTTCAAAAATACCTTCTGCATAAATATTTATCTCTAAAACATCTGGGCAGTAATGAAACCGCCTAGAACTTTCATAGGGAGTATTAATGGACCTCTTGTCGTTAAAGCCCTTACATAGTATACCTACAAATATATTGCTACAGTATAAATGAAATAACATTACTCAATAAAAGCTATTTCCTGTACATTCTTTCATGAATTTTTATAGTTGGTGCTACATATGGTACAGCACATCGAAATAGTTGATATCAGCAAAGATAGCGGTAATATACAGTTGATTTTCTCGCTCTCACTAATGCTTTTCCATTTCGTTTCTATATTACAAGAGTGTAATTTAGGGAACTGTGGCAGTACTGGAGCAGATAGCAACTGATTTACTACTGTACGCCAGACAGCAGTTTGCAATTATAAGCTTTCTCTACGTAAATGAACTTTATGCCCATATATTTGAAGTTCCACCTGATTCCTGCAAGCTGTTCTAATCTTAAATGCAGGCTCTAAAGGTATTTCCATAGCACTTAACAACATTCTAACAGCTAAGAGCGGTGAGTCTTACACACTATTTTAAGAACACAACCTTTAAAAAAAAGTAAAAAATGTACAATCTCATGCTGTATATGTACATAGATAATTTATATATTCTATTTTTGTTCACTAATCATAAATTTCAATCTAAAGCTTTTAATGTATGGTATATAAAATACATTCAACAATTCTAGAGCTTGCAAAATATTTTTGCCCCTCTAAAACATCTTTATAAAGGGAATGAAGTGATTTATGGAACACATGTGCTATCTGTAAAGAGGCATGATGAGAAAGGGAATATTTTTTAATTATTTTATTTAATTTTCAAATTTTGGGGCTGTTATTGAGTATTAATGTTTTTGTTAAAATGATTCTTCATCAAGTCCAGAGATAAAAGTGGAGATGATAGTGAAAATAGCCTGTGTAGAACATTTCTCTCCTTTGGACAAAATGTGCTCTACAAGGAGGAACTGCTCCTCTATGAATTTTAAAATAGCACTTAGCAACAAAATAGCATGTTAGGCATTTATAACAGGAGAAAGAATGGGGTAATTTATCTTTGGAAACAAAAATATTGAAGTTATCCATCGGTTTAAAAAACAAAACAAAAATGTAAGCATACCATAGTTTGTGCAATAAAGATATAGATTCTTTGAAAATTTTCTTCATTAAACATTTATAATTTTCTTTTCTTTTAAACACCTTCACATAAAAATATTTTTGACATATATAGTATCTTCTTTGTTTAGAATATTTGGAAATATATATCTACAAATTATCTAGAGTTATAGTTGTTTTATTTTTCTTCTACTTTACTCCTATCTTGGGAACTGTGTCCCCCTTCTTCCCTCTCCTTTTCATTCTGTCTCCTTCCATTGTGATTGTTTTTGCTCTCTCGTTCTCACTCTCAGAATCCTGTCTCTCAGCTGTATTCTCTGCTCTGCTCTGCACTGCTGGACAGGGATGTGTTCTTGTAGGAATTATGGAAATAAGGGAACCCTCAAATTCTTTAAGACAGAGGCAATAAAGCAGATGGGAATTACCGCGTTGAGAACAGAAAGCAATTTCCGTTGCAGAGGACTGAACAGCAGGATGTGAATAAAAGGACCTACTTATGCGGGGTGGGGGCTTTGAGCTGAGGCTCTCTGTTTAAATAGGTAGCCCAGTAAACCAAGTTGAAGATTCCAAATAGCAGCGGGAAGGCTATTCTTGACAGGCGGTCAATTTTGCTGACACTGTTAAAGGTTTTCTTGGGTTCTGGAGGTTTGACTTCTGGTTTGACTTCTTTTGGTTCTATGGTCGCGCTCTTAGCAATGGTGGCTAAGCCAGGGTCACCCCTGGCCATGTTAGGGGTGTAGCTGGTTGCTGTTGGAGCGTAAGTGTTGTTTTTCTTCATAAGAGGATCCTTCACTTTCTTTGGCTATAAAAGAAAGAGTAAAAACAGGTAAAATGTGAGATAAGCATGTTTATAAGTTGCTGACTAAAAGTGACCTACACTTTGGAACCTAAATCTGCGCTTTATTTAAAAATCTAAGAACTGTAATTTATGACTGTATTTTTGAAGTAAATTAAAATTGCAGATACCCGTATCCAGTCATAAGATTGACAATTTGGGAGATATAATGTGCAGCATGGTGATTATAGCTTATAAGACTGTATCATATATTTGAATGTTGCTAAGAGAATAGATGTTAAATGCTTTTACTACAGAAAGCAATGGTAACTACACAATGAGTGGAGATGATAACTAATGCTACGGTGGTAATCAATTCACAATATGTATATGTATCAAAGCAATCCCACTGTACACCTTAAACTTAGCCAATGACATGTGTCAATTATATCTTGGTAAAGCTGGAAAAATGCTGACACAATATTTTCCCCACTTTCCTATCAAGAGCCGTGCTCTGTTTCCCCACCCATTGAGTCTAGAATGGACTTGTGACTTTGGACAGAGTGATGCCGTTGCAATGTAGGAGCCTAACTTCCAGAGGCTCTGCAACCTCAGCCTTGACCTTCTATAAACGTGCCACTGCCGCATGAAGAAGCCTGGACCAGACTACTGAGTGACAGAGACCAGCTGAGAGACACAGCCAGCATCAGGCCCCAGACCTGTGAGAGAGGCCACTGTGGGTCTTCTCGCCCTGGTGGAGCCTGCAGTTAACTGCAACCCTGTGAGGGAGCCCAGGTTAGACCAATGGGATTACCCCCGGGCTGTTCTCAGCCCCAAATGCTTGGTTGTTATTTTAGGACCTGTGCCTTGCCATTGCCAGGATGTTTGTTTTGCAGGAATAAGTTGCTGAGCCAGTTAGTATTTCTTGCTCCTTCTCCCCAGGCTTCAGGTGGGCAAATGATAAAGCAGAATTATTGAAAATATCCAGAATTCAATTTTTCTTCAATGTTAGTTGCTCATCACTGACGTCTATGCAACAATTGACAACTGCAGCATTTCTTAGGGTTTCTGTCATGTAGACATTGCCAAAAAATTGAGTCGATCGTTGATTATAGCTGTGTGGCCCAATACAATTGCCAATAGCCACATGTGGCTACTGAGCAATAAAATGTAGCTAGTCTGATTAGATACATGCTGAGAGTATAAAATCACATCGTATTTTGAAGACCTACTGTGAAAGAAAGAATGGAATATATCCCAAGAAACCAGAAACACCAATGAGAAAGGATATATGCACCCCTATGTTCATAGCAGCACAATTCACCATAGCTAAGATCTGGAAACAGCCTAATTGCCCATCAGTAGATGAATGGATTAGAAAACTGTGGTACATCTACACGATGGAATACTA
>NW_006292696.1:9755995-9758902 GCF_000327345.1 Myotis davidii | reverse complement strand
ATGTCAGTATAGCTTTCAATGGTGTTTTTTATTGCAGCTATATCATTCTTCATTACATAAGACACTGGGGAATAGGGGAGGCTAGGGGACTGTCTAGGGCGGGGGAAAAATGGACACATATGTAATACCCTTTGTAATAAAAAAAAAATTAAAAAAAAATTAAAAAAAAGAATGAAATCTATCTCCTTAATAATCTTTTGTATGGTTTCCATGTTGTAAAGATAATATTTTTATATATGGGCTAAAGTATATTATTAAACTTAATTCCACTGGCTTATACCTAAAAAATAAAGCTACTAGAAATTTCAGAGTACATATCTGGCTGATGTTTGCAGCGTACTTATATTTCTGCTGGACAGAGATAGTTAAAAGAATGGTTTTCATTCTTTTTTGTACAGTAATTTACTAGTAACATTTTTTTAAAGTGCAGTGGCTTGGACACAGTCTCATATTTTGATTAGGATTTCTCAAGATTTGAACCTGGTTATTGACGTTGCAAAAACTTAGCCATCGATGAGAACCTAAACTTGAACCACCAGATGCAGTACTCTCTGAATAATTTGTATTTTTAAATTATTAAATCAGAATAAATTATTACTTCTAGAAGACCTGATGCTTTTCACTAGACACAATAGTCAGGAATTTTAAGAGGTAAATTTATTTATTTTCCAGCTATGTGCCCTGTCTGCTACTTTTTTTTCCCTCTCCAAATCCTTAAGCTATTTTGAGACTTAAAAACAAATATATTATGATTTTTGCCAGTGTTACTCCATTAAAATTAGGCCACTTTCTCCAAATATACACTCATTTTTCAGTGAAGGCAGAGTTGGTTAAGCTTTATGAAGAAGAACAGAAATTTCCATAATTAAGTGAAAGTGATTCTCTCTGAATGTAGTCCAAATGACTACAGGTCAGGAAGAGATTATGATTTATTTCAACATCGTTAAAGAGCCAAATTGACCTTATGTTGAGTTCAGTTCTTTAAAAATGAGAGTTTTAATATTATAGATACATTAAACAGCTTGTTATGCCTTTTAGATAACATGTATAATGTACTCTGGTGTTGAAGAGAGGCCAAGGGTTCCAGTGTAACCAAAACTTGTTGAGTGACAGACATCCTATTAGGCAAACTGAAAGAAATAATCTTCTAAAGAAAAAGTTCATGGAGATGTCATCTCTTTCTGTTTCAATTTATCATAACTCCACTACTAAAAATTCTCAAATTAAGTGTTGTTGTTGTATTTTTGCAACATCATGTTGAATAGAATATTTAGAAATAACTGTTTGGTTTATCAGGAAATACTAATTTATGAAAATATTGAGCTCCTCCACGTACTTTAAGAAGTTGGCATTTCTTCCAGCAATTAACCATAGAAGGATGGGTTATAAGCAGGCTGCTGTATGCTCATTGGATAATGTGATGACCCTGTGGGAAAGTTCTTTTGAATTTTAAATTGCACCTTGTTAAGGGTTGGAAATTTAACTCTCCTGGAAACATTAACCTAGTATCAAAAAAAATATATTCTGCTTCATCTCTGAATGTCAAGATGAGACCTAGATTAGAATAAGCAAATCAAACTGTCAGAGCTTGCGGGAAGATTTTTACAGAAGCATAAATACCTTATAGAAAATACTGTCTACTTAATGAGGATGATTGATGTAAATATAGATGTATTATTACATATAGATATATTGCAGTACATACATATATACTGACGAGTATGGACTAAAGATTGATAGAAATTAAAATATTTTCTTTGAGACATAGCACATGAAAGACTAATGTAGTGGTCAGAATGGGATAAATAACAATCAGAACTATGAGCTCACCAATTCCTCAAATCAAAATTCCATGGTCTCCATAAAAATTCCCATTCATCCAACCACTAGTCAGTAACAGCTGATACTTAGGAGCCAGAATCGGAAAGAGGTTGGCCTCTCACAGCATGCAAAGAAAGTAGAAAGCTAGAAAAGCAACTTCCCCAATGCTTGCACCTCACTTTCACTGTATGTCACCCATGTTTGCGTATCACTCGTCCTGAATAATTTCAGTAGAATATGTCAGTAATTCTAAGATGTACACTTAAAAATGTTTCACAGCTCTGTCTCTAGGCTGTGTCTTACAATTCTCAGTGTTTTAGGATAACCTGTCTCCTGGGTTGGCTCTCTCTCCTTCAGGCTGTCCTTCTGGTCTAATACAAAGGGAGCCATGGATGACAAAGGCACATATTTGACTTAACTTTGTCTCCACCTTCTTGGCCCTCTCTCCAGCTGATATATGCAGTCCCTGTATCTTGTCTCTTCTCTCTACTCAACCTGAGTCAAAGTTCTTGGTTTGCAAATTCAAAGAATGTTTATACTGGGCAAGAAGGTTTCAAGGCAGGCTGGATTTTCAGGGCCTGCTTCTGGTACACTTGGGCTATGATAGTACATCCTGGGCAGAACCCTTTTGCTTTTACTTATGTAGTGCGCTGGGGTGTTGAACTGACTCATCTGTTGCTGAGGGATAAATCTAAAAGAATTTTACCTTAACAGAATATTTTCTTTCAGTTGTATTTGATCATAGAGCTGTATTTTCAGGGACCATCACAAGGAGATAGCATTCAATGGAGTGGAATTCGGGGGAAACTGCTGAAGAGTGAATCCTCCTAGATTACTTCTAGAGGTCTTACAGCCTCTGTCTCTGACTTGCCCTTCTTCCTACTGTCCCAAGACTCACTTGCATTTTGATATATTTTTTCCTTCAAAAATCAGAAGTAGAAATAGCCTCTCTAACTGTTTTCAAATCCACTCTAAAATAGGTTCTGAGTGATATTCTCTATCTCTCTTTTTCTTTTTCTTTCTTCCTTCCTTCCTTCCTTCCTTCCTTCCTTCCTTCCTTCCTTCCTTCCTTCCTTCCTTTCTTTC
>NW_006292696.1:9748401-9755921 GCF_000327345.1 Myotis davidii | reverse complement strand
TACTTCCATTGATTTCATGGAGAGGAAGGAAGAGAGAGGGAGAGAGAGAGAAATATCAATGATGAGAGAGACTCATTGATCAGCTGCCTCCTGCATGGCCCCTACTGGGGATCAAGTCCACAACCCGTGTACATGCCCTTGACCAGAATCGAACCTGGAGCCGTTTGGTCTACAGGCCAATGTTCTATCCACTGAGCCAAACTGGCTAGGACTGAGTGATATTCTTGACTTGATAGTTTTCTACATTTTTCTGTGATTTCTCTGTGTTATGACCCTTAAAACAAGCCTCTATTTTGGAAAGAGAAAATGTTTCTTGCCCTTTGCTTCACTGATAATTGGAGATAATGCATTTTGCAAACACAGTTAAATTGAGGCAGTATAGTAATGATGTCTATAACCAAAGGGATTAGGTTTAAAAAGTAACCAAAAGCCTATGATTTTCAAGTTATAAAAATTATAATGCTATGTGTAAGTTTATTTGCTCCTAATGTCAGGCTTGATAAAACTCTTCTCAGATCAATTGAAGCCATAGAAAAGTATATTTGAGTATAAATATTATTTTTTGTCTCCTTTATCTTCTGCATCTACTCTGCACATCTGTCCATTCAACTTTCTTTAACAAGAATGAAATTATCATAGCACTTAATCACTGATGACGTAAGAATTGCAATCCTCATTAACTACTCTCTGCATTCTTCATCCATTTCCTCAAGTCCAAACATGCCATCTAATACGTTTAAAAAGACATATTAGTGCTATACCACAGGGGATATTAATGCATTTACCTTTTCTGGAACCACGCTTTTGCCATCCCAGGCATAACCTCTCTTGGTGAAATAGTTTACAGTGGCGAATTCAATCAGAGCGGAGAACACAAAGGCATAGCACACTGCGATAAACCAATCCATAGCTGTTGCATAAGCCACCTTAGGGAGTGAATTCCTGGCACTGATGCTCAAAGTTGTCATGGTGAGCACAGTTGTTACTCCTGTAAAGAAAGAAATTAAGTGAATTTGTCAATTGCTACTACACAATGGCATCACTGGATGTCATGCTACTTGTACAGAGGGAGAGCCACAGAACCCCAGAGTATAAGTTTTCTTGTTCATCACATTTTGGTCTGGAATGGATGAGTTTTAATTTAATCCCAGTGTAGTTTGCAGTTGATGGAATGGCAATTTGAAGGGGATCTCTTCTAGGGATAAACTACTTCGCTGTTGAGCTGTTAATAAAATAGGGAACTTTTTAAAATGGGTATCTTGAATGAGGTGTCCTGGTTAGAAAAGGAAATAACATTCTCTCACTTTCTCCAACTCTTTGAAATAGAAAGCATAGATCACTATCTCTGACCCACAAGAAAGCCCTGAATCCTCAGCTCTGTTTGGTATTCTCCCTGTGTACCCCAAATGTATAAACCGAGAAGATAATAGTGTATTGGTGGTTGATAGATAGCTAAATTATCTTCAGATAATACTTTGTTACATTATTAACTCTTCTGTTTTTATACTATTTTTTGTGCTGATTTTGAAGTAGCCACTCTTTTGAAGAAATTCCTAAAATAAGTTGCATGTAACTTGCCTGAGGTAATACATTTCAGAAGGAGCAAAGCCAAAATGTAAACACATTTTGAGATTTAAATGTTCGCAATCTTTTCTTTTCTGTTACTGCTGCCCCAATGCCGTCTTTAAGTCAGTTGTTTTTAGTTAATTTATATAATTATATGAGTTGGTATGTGAATAATGGTATCCATTAATGTTCACTTAACAAATTAATATTACCAGCCTACTAAATATAACACACTGCATAGTCTATTGCAAGGTTTCGTATAAACCATTTGAGAAGTATTTAAAAATTCACATAATCCAGTAAGGATGACTCAGGTTGCATGATGTGGAAAAATCGTGACCTGCTCCAATGACTACTCTCAACCTGACCAGTTAGCTCCATGACCTGAGTAAGTGATTTAACTCCCAGGGACCTCAGTCTTCATATCTGTGGAGGCATGACTGAAACTTCATTCTCTTGACTATCTATATCATCGTTGAAGTTCTAAGAGAGGAAAATTTCCACACAATCATTCACAAGATTATTTGAGGATAAAATGTAGTAATATGTACAAGCATTTTAAAGATGTAAATAAAGTATTGCCATAGAAGATGCTTCCAGTGGGTCTAAAATTAATACCTATAATTCCCCCCATTTGATGACATTTCAGAGAATTGGTAGGACTACAGAGATGAGGGTGGCTAATTTTTATGAACTGCTTTAAACAATTCAGTATTTCCTAGTTTTCCATGAATGTCAAGGTAGATAATCTTGGCAACTATTTTAGAAAGTGATAGGATTAAGAAGAAACACTGAGACTTTTATTGTGTCATAGTTATTACTTTGAACTTTGATGGTGTTACAGAAAGTTCTGGGGCCTTGTCTATATTACCTAACCAACAAATGGTTTAAAGAATATTGGCTGGAAAACAGCCCTCAATTGTACATGTTGATATTAATTTGAGAAAATAGCAAGGTAACTAAATACCAGTATCTAGGAAACAGAGCAACCCAGTTTTAAATCTCAGTTCTATAATTGCTGGGTGACCTTGGGAAAATTGCCTCACAATTCAGAGCTTCTGCCTCATTCTTTAAAAATAATTATTTCTTTGCAAATTAATTTCAATAAGTCTAACTCAGAGGAGTGTGTGACTATTAAATACAATACAATAATAAAGTGTTTAGCCCTTAGCCTGATATTTACTTAGGGCAAGATTAATTACTTATCATTATTGACAAATACAGTCCTTTTGGATAAATTCATGCTATAGTGAATTCATTTCTTAGTTTTGTGAGTTTTGGTTTATGTAAGCAGCATAAGGAATTCAAGAGTAGGTGTTCTTAAATCAAATGCATGCATAAATTAAAAGCAGTGAAGAATAGCATAAAGAGGGGTGTGTGTGTGAGTGTGTGTGTGTGTGTGTGTGTGTGTGTGTGTGTTCTTGTAATTCCTGCTATAGGGGAGGGGAAAAGAACAAAAGTGTTTTGAGCATCTCTTAAGTTCCAAGTACTAAGCCAGACAATTTACATATTTTATTTTATTTTTATCACTTAATCTTTTAAACAGTATAATTTGACATTAATTGTATTCACATTTTATTGGCAACTGAAGCTTAGAAAACCAGATTAAAACTAAAACTTGACTTTGCTGGCATCAAAATTCCATGACCACATTTCCTCCAAATGTGAGCATGGAAGGTCAAAAATATGATATTTTAAGACATAAAACAGACTTCAGCTTTGTTATATAGTCTGGGTTGCCTTTTAGTAAGCTGTTATAAATTACAACTTTTTAAATTGTTATTCTTGTATTTCTTTAATTACCCATGACCCTCTCAGGCGTCTTACATGGCTCAGAGAAATATGCTGAGTTCAGACAAAAAAAGAAGAGAAACATGTGTACTAAATAAATGTTAAGAGGCTAAAGGTCTTAGAAAATTGTATTTATGATTTTATTGAGCTTGAAACATTAGAAATATAAAACTTGATAGACAGAAATACTTGCTACAGCAAAGGTTATGCATAGGTAGTTATGTTCACCAAAAAGTCATGAGTTGCCTGATTGTTGAAAGTGTTAAAAGTGTGGTTTTTAAAAATAAATGGAGAAGTATTTTTTTTTAACAAGCAAAGTTTTTCATCTATAAAACAGTCCAAAATGTTTTAGAAAGTTTCCAAACTGGAAGGATCAGATATGTTGGGTTAAAGTGGGGAAAAATGACATTAAAAAACATATTTTTCACTGTAAAATATAATGAAATATCTTATGTGTTCTAATTTAAAAAAATTCTTGTGGGGAAAAAGGGGCTCAAATTAAATATGCACACAGAAGCAAGTGTCTTCATTTCTAACAAGTAGTGTCAAAGCTGGTTAATATTGACAAATGGTGATAAGGAATGTTTGGAGTGATCGCCTTTGCTTGGTAGCTGACTCTTTCTGGATCTTGATTTAGTTGTGTTCTTAGGTTATTGTCAGAGCAAAGATTTGGTGGTTTCCAAAACCTTGCAACATTCAGAAGGGAATAGTCTTTTCTGGACACTTGGAGTAGAGTCTTGCTTCTTTTCTGAGATAACTGATTTTCTCATACCTTGCATATTATTGGAGGATCTTTGCATATGAATGATCCCCAATTTAGATTTTAAGCTTCTTAAGGCTTTTATTCTGTAGTTAAGGGTCTTAAGTATAGCTTTGTGCCTAGCTGATATTTCTGGAATGAACCTTGGTAACCACACCTTTCACCAATGAATATATGGTCGTTATTTACAAACAAATGATGTTGCCCACAAGAACCCCATCCCATGTCTTGTCATTGCAACAGGGTAGCCCACTGGTGGGGGTACAGCATGTCATTAAGGACACAGACTGTGGATCTAAGGGTTTGGGTCTTCCTCCACACTCCTTCACCTCATAGCTTCTGACCTTGAGCAGGTGAATTAATCTCCTGTTTCTTAGCTTTCTTATTTCTAACACAAGGATAATAATAGTACACAGGCTTTACTTTTTAGTGTTAAATAAGATAGTGTAGGTGTTTTTTTTTCATAGAATAGAGTCTGCAATAAAAACACCCAGTAAATAATGTATATGATTCTATTGTTATTCAAATTTTAAACTCCAAGTTATAACCTTCAATGAGGGGAGTGGTTTATGTTAAGGTCACTGCTGTATTCTGTGTCTACCGCATAGTAGACTTCAAATGAAAATTACTGAGTGAAGGAATGAATCAATAAGTTCATGGTTATGGAATATTTTGTTTACATCAGTCTAAAAAGTATAATTAAGGTAGTATAACACTTTTTATGAAGTACAAATTTCTTAAATAATAAATTAGGGAATGATTTTCCCTATTAGTAAAAGGTTATTACCCTTTAAGCAGTTTTCCATTAGCTTGCCTTAACTTGAAGCATCTAGGGCATTTTAATAGTAAAAATGCATATTTGTAACTCTTCAGAAGTGCACACTTATAGATAAATGAAGTATTCCTGTACTGTCATATGATACGGTCATTAATGCTCTCTACCTATGTAAGGAAACCCTGCTTTCATATATGTAAAGAAATACTTCTGCAGGTATTTTCTTAGATTATAGAAAAATACACAGATATATGATTATGTAATCTGAAAGTAGGCTTTAAATATTAACGTTTCTGTGTGTGTATGTGTGCGTGCATGTGTGTGTTTTAATCTAGTATGAATGACTTTATGCCTGCTTCATTCCAGTTGGTCTCCCAAAATATCAAATCAAATGTTTATTAATCCCATCGATTTACATGCACTGAAGCAGCTTGCTATTTAGGGCAATACTTTTTAATTAATAAACAATTTATAATGTACTAACTTCATATTTTAACATACAATTATTTTTTCATTCTATTTGCACTATCACTCAAATAACTTGCCCTCCAAACCCTTGCATGCATGTTTTGCTTGTTACTTACCAAAGACGGTCCTTGCTGGTACAGACTCTCTGTTGAGCCAGAAGGAGACTTGGGACAGAATGACGGTCATTATGCATGGCAGGTATGTTTGAATAACAAAATAGCCAATCTTTCTTTTCAGGTGGAAATGAGTGGTCATAACAACATATTCTCCTAGAGGGTGAAACAAACAGTAACTTTGAACAATTTGACCTTGAAAAAAAGTTAATCCCCGAGGTTTTCCATCAGCAACAAAGACCTGGAGGTTAGACACATCCTTTCTCCAGGTGATACGTAGTTCCTGAAGAGGAAAGCCTTTATCCAGGAAAGAGAAAAAAAGACACTCTAATAACATGACAAAATGGCTCCGAGGATGAGATTGATGTGCCAAGGATGTCACCGATAATCTTACATCCTTATCCTGGTACATACATCTAAGACATATCTTTCATATAAAATCAGAAAAATGATATGTGTCTCTACATATGCTTCATTATCATCTTTTGTTGTTCACAGTGTGCCCTTTTGGGAAAATTCTTCAAAGAATATGATTTTGGTGTTCTGAAGAGCAATGATTTGACATTATATTTGTTTTATAAACCACTTCCTTACTAGAAAATTAGAATAGGAGAATTCCAGATCTTTTAAAATCATCTTCCTAAATTAAACAAAATCTAAGTTTTGGCATGACATATTTGAAAAAGGAAAAAAGAAGGCAGCCAAATCAAAATCATGTTGTAATAATTAAAAAAGGAAGGAAAAACAACAAAAATAGTCTTCTAAATTGGATTAAAACAATATGTCTAGATATTAAGTGTTTATGCACTAAGCATGTCAAATTCTTTTCCTCTAACTCAACAGTCTAGAAGAATTATAATTCAAATATTCTTGTACATCATGTAACCCTGAGGGAAGCTTGTAAGTTAGATGTGATAATATTTCTGTTACATTACAATACAAAATTAAGGGGAGTAGAAAAATAGAAGCAGGGATTTAATTTTGTAAAGCAGAATCGAGTGTTTGTGTAGACCTGGCCTCCATTCTTTGCTTTCTCAAATGTTAGTTTATTGAAGGGTAAATACCTTGCTTAACCTCTTTGACTTTTTCTCATTTGGTCAATTAAAATGATAGTGTTTACTTCATTATTCCTGAAATGCTGTGAGGATAAAATTAAATGATGGAAGAGAGAGTATTTTTTAAACAGTGGGAGTCACTTGAAGATTTGCAGTGTAAAGATAAAAGATTAGAAATGCATTCACTCCAGCTCAAGAGATAAACCATTCACTTTTCAACAAAATTGTAGTGAACATTGATTCCATGTACAGCTATCATTTTTTCTTCCAAGTATTCAAAAGTTAGTATTTTCTGAAAATACTACCTTTTTAAGAGGAATGAGATATTAAAAATATCATTGGCAGAGTGGTTGGTATTTTAATATCTGCTTCAAAGTATACTGAAATAGAAATAAAACAGTGATTATAGTTTTAGGCCAATTAGCCTTTTTGGACCCATCTTGTTATCGGAACTATGAGTAGGTTGACCAGGTAACTATAGAAGTTTCCCTTCCCCACCCCCTAATTTTCACATTTTATGGTTATAATTTATTTCTCTATCATGCACTAGGCTGTGTGAGTGGCCCTCAGGTTCCTTTGATGAATGTTAATCATCATTGCTGCTCCCCGGTCAGGGAAGATAGTTCAGTTCCTCATTTACTTTGACTGTGTAACCCTAACTCAATGCATCCTTAAATCAACTCATCCACAGGAAACTGGAAAGAGGACCCCACAGTTTCTCTTGGTCATCTGTTATAAGGATAAACAATAGTCATTCATGAAGAAAAGACATTTCTGTTCGGCAAAACTAATCTACATTTCCTTTGATCAAATCTGTGTGTTGACTTAGGTAAATATGAAGACTTTGTAGTCATTATGTGTTTTTTTAAAAAAGGATTACACATTATTTCATTCTTATTTTCTCTGGCCATGAAGTTATTCTTATGACTAATGGCAGTTTAATTATTTTACTTCTCTGTATGTTCTTCAATCACTTTTATAAGTTTTACATG
>NW_006292696.1:9744195-9748133 GCF_000327345.1 Myotis davidii | reverse complement strand
AATAGTTGAGCCTCTCTGGGCCTCAATTATGTCCCATCTGTAAATATGGGATGATAATAATGTCTCCATCACTAACTAACAGCTTCTTGAGAATAGGAACTATATGTCCTTCTCCAGGCCTAAGCACAGCACATGAGAAAATAAATAAAGGAATAAGAGAATAAATGAATAACAGATAATTGTATTGGGTTTGAAAGATAATTATGTGCCTTTAAAGGTTTTGCTCTGCCAGTTGAGTAAGTACATTTAAAACAATGTCTCTGACTCATTTTCTTCCCTAAAATATGATGGCAGACTCCAAGGAAGGGATTGAACCTCTAAAAAACCCAAGATTGGATTGAGCCTCATATATTTTGCTCTTGTGATACAGAATTGGGTATTTTGACCTGCAAGAGGTCACTGGTAGTGTGTGTGTGTGAGAGTTTGTTCCCACATGAGTGTTGATTGCAGGCAAGTTGGAACCACACCTTCTAACCTTCTACAAGATGATCTGAATTGATTCTCTCCCCTCAGAGATTTTAAGGTGGAAAAAGATGTTCTTTATTTAATCATTGTCAAGATGTGTGTTCTTTCCTGCCATCATTCCTAGTCTTCTGGCAGAAATGGGGAGGTAATAGCACTGAATGTCATTTATCTTGATGTTTTCAGGTCTCCACTAGGAGATGTGAAATACAGGATTGCAGACCTTACAAAAGATCTTTGTTTCTTCCCACACGAGTCTATCAAGGTGGATTTTTTTGTTGTTAATCCTCACCCCAGGATATTTTTCCATTGATTTTAAGGGAGAGTCGAAGAGAGAGGGGAAGACAGAGAGAAAGAAACATCGATGTCAGAGAAACACATTGATTGGTTGCCTCCTGCATGAGCCTCAACCAGGGCCTGGGCCTGGGAGGAGCCTGCAACCAAGGTACATGCCCTTGACCAGAATCAAACCAGGGACCTTTTGGTCTGCAGGCTGATGCTCTATCCATTAAGCCAAACCGGCTAGGGCATCAAGGTGGATTTTTGATGTGCAAAATAGACCCAGAGGAGGTGTAACTACACTTGAGTGTCATGTTGTGGAGTTGAATATGTGCATTGTACTAGATTCCTGCATTTGAGAATTTGTTCATTATTCTCCTCACCACCAATATTGATTATGGAATGACAAGGAAAAGCTCCAATTTTATACAGATAAACTTGCCCCTCTAGCACAGAACGATGACCTTTAATGGGTCCAATTTATGAGGTCCAGACAGCTTGGGGTTGATGAGTTAGCCACTGTCTCTCACCTATTGCCCCGCTTTGTGGCTGTGCATCTTTTCTGAGTAACTAGAATGCAGCTAGGCTGAATCCTTAGGAAGCCAGAGATGAAAGTGGTCTCCAGGTTAATCGGACTGAGACATCAATTTGCAGACATGAGAACTGGGGCATAGAGAAGGGATACCCTGACAAGTCAGTCACTGGTGCTGGGACTAGAATGAAGGCACTCCTTCTGCTGAGTAATGTCTGTGGCTTGTATATACTTCTATTGCATGTTTGCTGCTGCACTTGAAATACTATTTCCCTGACATCCTCCAACTTCCATTCTAATGATTAATAGATGGGGAGTTTCTTGAGGAGAAGTTTTATGTCTATTATTCTGAATGCCTCTAGAAGAGTGATTATTTGGCTCCTAACTAATACAGATTAACAAAATGAAAGTCAAATCCTGCAGTAATCCTTCCTTGATTATTCTAGGCTGGATTCATTTCCTTTTTATTTACTTATTGCCTCTTATATTTCAGCTACTATAGTAAATGCTAGGGACACAAAAAAACAGATGTGGTCCCTGCCCTCACAAAAATGTTAATCACGGCACTCACCACTTATTTTGATAGTTATAATGTATGTGTTTGTCTTCCCTTAGACTTCATGACAAGATTTCTGCCTTGTCTATCATCGAATCCCTATTGCCTGCCACAATATCTAGCCTATAATAG
Source organism: Myotis davidii (assembly GCF_000327345.1). Lineage (NCBI taxonomy): Eukaryota > Metazoa > Chordata > Mammalia > Chiroptera > Vespertilionidae > Myotis > Myotis davidii. Next base: position 9,746,172 of record NW_006292696.1, on the reverse strand, counting down.
TATTCCATTTCTAAAAAGTCAACACTACTCATTTTAATATATTTTCCAACATAACATGTGAGGAGAAAAAATTTCAGTATTTTCCACATTCTGTGATATTTTTAGAACTATAGGAACAAATACCACATATCATTTTGAGCATTCATTATATAACATTGTAATCAATGTTTTATTTTTTTTTCCCCTGGGGGGGCACTGTGTCTTCAAGTGAAGTCAGAGCCCAGTGCTGAACATCATAGGGGCAATGTTTTATATTATCTCCTCTTTAAGGCAAAATTATAGAATCCCCATTCTTAGATGAGATCAAAGTTTATAATTGGATATATGACTTTCAAAAAGTCACAAAGCTTCTTCTAAGGAACAGGACCAGAAATCCAGTCCATGTCTTTCTCACTACAAAGCCTAAGACCTCTCCACTATGCTACATACATTTTTTAATTCATTATTTTTTAAATTTGAAATTACTTCTACGTGCAATTTTAATGTTTGTAAAGCTGAGAAACAGCCTTTTCCATTTTTCAAAACAAGAAACACAAATATTTGAGCTTTTAGAGTAGCCATAGATACTTTAAAGTAAGCAAAACACAAATTCTGTTAAGCAGGGATTATCCTATAATCACAGTAAGAAATATTGACCTATTTCTTAAACATGTTAGAATGATCAGGGTCCCAATATAAAGTCTGAAATCTAAGAAAAAAAAGTTTGAGGAAGGAAAAAAAAAACAGTCCCACCCTTCCTTATTACTAAGTTGTCTTTCTTTAGAAATTAGAAATCAAAATGAAGAAATTAACTTAAAATTTTAATAACATCCATAAAAGTAATTGTTGAGTCTTGCTACGCTTTCAGTAATTGAACGTAGTTAAAAATATTGGGATTGGAGGAGGTAAGTTTTACTAATTGTTAGAACCCAAATTTTATTTATAATTATATGCCCTTAGGATCACAATTAAGTTAGTCACAAAATGTATACTTGCATAATTAAACTCTTATCTTATTTCTTGATACAAGTTTAAAACTTTGGATCCAGTTATTTATTATTATTTGATCTACTAGGAGCCCAGCGCGTGATTTGAAATTGCTCAGCGCCGCCCACCCACCTGCAGACCTGCCTTGACAGGCGTACCTGTCCATGCAGAGCTCCAGGGCGCCTGGCCCAGCCCCCAAACCCTCTGGTCTTCTCTGGCTGCTTCAAGCCCCGCCCTCAGTCCCTCAAGTGGCCTCCGGCTGGTCCCGCCTTCTCTGGGTGCCTCCCCACTTCTGCCCCTTCTCCTGAGCAGTGCAGCAGCTCCTCCCAGTCATAGCATCAGAGGAGAACATGGAAGCCTCCCACCTGCTGCGCTGTGCTCCTTCCCCTGGCAGGTGGGCCTCGGGGCACCCAGAGTGCGAGCGGTGAGTGGCGAAGGACTGGTGAGGGGGGCGCAATGGCCTCTCACCCCTGCCTTCCCCTGCAGGGGATGGTCAGTCTCCTCCAGGCGCCTCCCTCTTCCGCCCTGTCTCCAGAGAAACGCCCCAGCTAATATGCTAATAATCTGGTCTTTACTGTTACAGCATATTGACCATTAGCATATTAGCTCTTCATTAGTATAGATTTCTGAGTATTGCATTGGTAAGGTACTTATAACTCTAAGAAGGATGGCACGCCACCCACTTTTAATTCCAAAATGGAGTGATCAGTAATGTGATTATATTTCTATAGGATTTAGCTGAGGAAGATTCTTGGCTAGAGATACAAATGGATTTGTAGAATGAATTGTTTTTTGATGTCCCATGTGTAATCATCACTGCTATAATTTCACCAAGATTCATTGAATCATGGCAGTAAGTGGGGACTAGATGACATTAATACCTAGCATATACTAAGAGTTTTTTAAATTATTTATTGATTTTTAGAGAGAGAGGAAATCGACCTATTATTCCACCTACTTATGCATTCATTTTCTGATTCTTGTATGTGTCCTGCCCTGGGATCAAACCTA
>NW_006292696.1:9741850-9743765 GCF_000327345.1 Myotis davidii | reverse complement strand
AATATACTAATAGTTTTTTAAATTATTTATTGATTTTTAGAGAGAGAGGAAATCGACCTATTATTCCACCTACTTATGCATTCATTTTCTGATTCTTGTATGTGTCCTGACCTGGGATCAAACCCACAACCTTGATGTAATGGGACAATGTTCTCACCGCCTAGCTATCCACCCAGGGCCGATTGAGAACTTTTTATGTGCCAGGAACTGTTATATGTATTTTTAATGGATGTAATTTTTTTTCTTTCCAACTACCTTGTGAGGTGACCACAGACAACTGGCAAGGTAGATGAGTAAGGATTTAACCCAAACAGTCTTCCTTAAGAGTTCACATACCTAAATATTGTGCTATGCTGATCACATAGAATCAGTTATTTATTTTGCAGATAAACACAGGACAAAGGGTATTTGAAAAGCCCAAGATGACAGGTCTATAGAGATTACACTAGTTTTCAGCTCAACCATACCCCAGTTTAGTGCAGTTTTTTCTCTTTCTCTTATTGTGATTTTGAAAGACTTACTGTATAGCCACATTCTCACACACACACAAAAATCTTTTATGCTCCCTCCTCCGTATCTGGAGTTGCCAAATGGCACTTACCTGTGCTGGACTGAACAATTCCAGAGTCTACGGTTTGTCCAAGCAGATCGTACTGGTTGAGGCGTGACCCATCTTCTGCTACCACCACTGAGCGTGCTGGCTCCCTGGTCCACTCATAAACAACTTCTGCTCTGGTATAAGCATCTAAAAGGAAAGAATGGAAAACAGTCTTTTTATGTGCCAGGAACTGTTATATGTATTTTTAATGGATGTAATTTTTTTCTTTCCAACTACCTTGTGAGGTGACCACAGACAACTGGCAAGGTAGATGAGATGGCAAGGAAACAGTCTTCCTTAAGAGTTCACATACCTAAATATTGTGCTATGCTGATCACATAGAATCAGTTATTTATTTTGCAGATAAACACAGGACAAAGGGTATTAAATGAAAAGCCCAAGATGACAGGTCTATAGAGATTACACTAGTTTTCAGCTCAACCATACCCCAGTTTAGTGCAGTTTTTTCTCTTTCTCTTATTGTGATTTTGAAAGACTTACTGAATAACCACATTCTCACACACACACACAAAAATCTTTTATGTTCCCTCCTCCGTATCTGGAGTTGCCGAATGGCACTTACCTGTGCTGGACTGAACAATTCCAGAGTCTACGGTTTGTCCAAGCAGATCGTACTGGTTGAGGCGTGACCCATCTTCTGCTACCACCACTGAGCGTGCTGGCTCCCTGGTCCACTCATAAACAACTTCTGCTCTGGTATAAGCATCTAAAAGGAAAGAAGAAAACAGTCTCCATGGGTCATGACACTTTGCTTCTCCTAATAAGTTGCTTCTCTCAGCTTCGTATTTCTAGCTCATGGTTCCAGGGGCAGGCTAGGAACAGACAGCCCCTGTCCCTTAGTTTAGGGACACTAAAACACATGTCCCTGATTCATTCAGTTACCCGTTCACTCTCATAGCAAATGGCCACTAAGCATCTGCAAAGGACAAAGCACCTGAGGATATAGTAGTGAGCGGTAGCAAGGTTCCCTGATCTTAGAGAATGGGCATTGCAGTGGTGGGGGCAACACCGGATAAGCTGATCAATGTCTACTTTCATGTAGTGTTAAATACAATGATGCCATACACAACGGGTAAGGGGATAGAAAATGAAGGGGGTAGGGCTTGTTTTAGGGACTCAGAGAGGGTCACTGAAAAAGTGACATTTGCATAAAGGCATTAGAGAATGAGTCATCTTAAGTCACGGTGAAGAGGTCTCTGGGTAGGCAAACTAACAAGGTTCTTCCTACAGGGCAGGCAAAAGTGGGGCATGTGTGAGAACAGACAGGAAGACCAATGTGGCTGGAGTGAAGCGCAT
>NW_006292696.1:9734227-9741755 GCF_000327345.1 Myotis davidii | reverse complement strand
AGTCAAACATTTCATAAAATGGGAAAAGAATCGGGGAGAGGGCTTGATCACCATAGGTCTATTTAGCTGACAGCTTGTGAAGTGGTATAACCTTGGGTTTCAGTTTAGAATGAGACTTACAAACAAAGACATTTGTCTCTCCATGACTAGTGCTGTTAGGAGCCTGAAGGCCCTTTGCTATTTTTTTGGCTTGCTGTCTTCCTGTACTACCACCATTTTCTTCTATGAATCATATACCTTCCCTGAAATGATTGCTCAGACTGCTTGTCTAGAGAGAACAGAGAGCTGGTTAGTCCAGGAGTTGACTCAGTCCTTGTATGTACCTCCCCTGCAGGAAACCAGGAATGCATTATTCCCTCACACTTTCTGCACACACACTGGTCAAAAGCAGAAGGGTAGAGGAAGTCCAGAGAACCTGGCTCTGGGACCACTGTTTTCTTGGCTCCTCTAATGTGTTCCCTCATATTTAGTAGCAGAAACCCAGAAAATTATTTTGAAAGGCATTGATCTAAGAGACCTTCAAAAGCATTAATATATACATGAGTTTTATGCAGTGTGCAAACCGATCTATAACATCCCGAAGACTTTGATCAGGGTAAATTTTTTTCCTGGCTGCATCTTTTAGGTGTAAGCTTAATTATTAGGAAACAGCTAATTGTTGTCCTTTGCCAACTACCAGTATTTCCATATGATAAACAAGCTTATTTATTCTTAAGGTCAAACAAATGTCAGTAATGATAGAAAAGAAACACAATCATCTCCATTTATCAGAAAGAAAATGTTATCTATTTGGTTCAAGCATCCATACTCCCGTTGCTTTTCTGTGAATACAACTTCAACAGAAATAGAATTTTCCTCTAAATAGTTAAATCCATTCTTTCCAGTCCAGTAGATAGAAAATAAGTGCTTTCTCAAATAACATTAAAAAGTGCAGTCAAAGATTATTACTTATAGGTGTGGTTCAGTGGTTGAGCGTTGACCTATGAACCCAGAAGTCAAGGTGCAATTGCCTGTCAGAGTACATGCCCGGGTTGTGAGCTTGATCCCCAGTGTGGGGAGTGCAGGAGGCAGCTGATCAATCATTCTCTCTCATCATTGATGTTTCTATCTCTCCCTCCCTCTCCCTTCCTCCCTGAAATTAATAAAAATATAAAAAAGATTATTACTTTTAGAAAGCACTTGCAGCAATTCACTATTTAAAGTTTCTTGATGCTCTTTATAGATCTAACAAACTTAACTTAGAGATCTCTTGCTTAAAGACTTAGGCCTCTCATAAAAAATTTTTTTACATGAAAATAAATTTACTCACAGCTTCCAAATTTTAGTGGGCAGGCATGGGCATCCATAGGGAAGTCCTCCAGATGCATTGGGCATTCAGCTCGCACTGTCAGCCTTATCATTTCAGGAAAACATGGGACACAAAGAAGAGTCCTATAGGTTAGATGCTTGCTGATACATACAAATGTGATATTGCCTATAGCAAATATATTAACAAAGCAGGGAGACAGGCACAAACTGTAGCACCGTATTGAGCTGTTAGTAATCAAATGATCTAAAAAGAATTATTAACAATTACGATGATTTTATCCATTTTTTTGTTTGTTTTGAGAAAGTAGGTGACACCTGATTCTATATGATGGGCAAACATTGCTAATGTTTTCCAAAACAAGTATCATCAATAATCCACCTAGCAACAGTAAATCCTTCAAGGATGAGACTGGACGTAAGCAAATAAATACTTGCAAAATTACCAATTCATCCTTAGTTAATAAAAATTCATGGAAAGGAGAAAAAGAGAATTTCTCCTTTCCTACAAGCAGTTCTCCCTATCTCCTCCTCTAAAATAGCATCAAATGTATAAATCAAAGGAACTGTGTCCTCAGGCTGTGTGTAACTGAGATTAACATAAGTGTCCTTTAGAGTGAACACGTGATCTCACTATATCACAATCATTGTTTTATTTAAGAATCCAGTGCCTAATTGAAGCCAGGATTATGTTATGCTTCCTGTAGTTCATATCTTCTGGGAATGTGAATTCCACCCACGTTTTAAGAGTACTTAAGAAAGGAGTTTGCTGAAATAGTTTTGCTCTCCTTTGGTGGAATTTCGAGGGAATTTGTGCCCCAATTCCTCATGTGATCTTTAGAAAATATATTGATCCATATTGATACTGTTGTAATTAGCTAGTTATTAATACTAGGAAATGAGCAAAAGGACGGCCAGACATTATAGACATTGCCATCCAGGCAGCTACAAGGTAGATTATTTCACATTTCAAATATCAGTAGATCCTGCTTGGATGATCAGGAAAGGTCTCAACACACCTGTATTGTTAGAAGTTATTACATATCCTCTATTTTCTCTCTTTTTTGATTTTTCATTTTTAAGTCCTGTTATACTTTTACTAGTTGAGTTCAACATCTAAAGTGGTTCTTGAAGCATTTTTTTGTCTTTTTTATTTGAATACTTTATTTGAATATTTGAATATTTAATATTTATTTGAATATTTAAAATAAGCTAGGAATTCTGGGAGCTCTCTCCAAAGGCAAAATATCACTCTATTTCCATGCGAAACAGAATCCTTCAAGTCTAGGATTTTGCCTTCATTGTCTTTCCATACCAAAGGAATAACCGTATGGTCTGAATTGCCAAGTGCTGGCCAGATCTACAAAAAGAACATTTTAACAAGTCAACTGGGTATGAAATAGCTGTTTCCCTTAAAAATGAGCCATGAACATATATAAGTATTTTAAAATATCTCTATTTTCTTAAAAATATTCAAAGTTTTATTTAAGTCATGTTTCCTTCATTCAGACATAAATAAATGATGGGTATCTAGATGCTAGGCTCTCTGGTAATCTCAAATTATGGAGAATGTTTATAAAGCATAAATATATACTAGTCTTCAATTTAAGCAACATTTAAAATATCTATATTCTTAATCTAACTTACAATATCATTGTGAATTCATATACCCCTTCAAAATGTATACTTCCACATGAACCTATCATTTCTAAGAATTTTGAACCTTCCCTTGTGTTTTTTCTCTTATTTCTAATTAGAAAGATTTCCATATAGACACCTTGAGGTAGCTTTTAGAAATTTGATCTAGACCTTATTGAAATGCAGGAAAGTATGAAGTTAATTCTAGGGAAAGGAAGTTACTCATATTGCACTAGAGCATGTGGGAGAAATACATTGAATTACTTAATATATATTGTAAACACTTTTTTAATTTTATCTAGTCATTGTATATAACAATACGTGTGTAATAGTTTAGCTAGCTTATTTTTCATAGTAGTAATTACTGAAGTTGAATAATAGGGAAAAAATGAAACCAGATGTCCTACCATTGCCTATCAGCTTGATGATCACCTAGCCACGGATAAAAGGAAGGACAGAAAGATTCACAAAGGGACATGGCCCTCCTTACCTCATGGTGTACAGCAAGGTACCATCTTCCGTGATCCTCAGGAGTTTGTTGGGCATGGTCATGTTGTGTGCCACTGACTTCTTTCCATTGTGAAAAAAGGTATCTGGAGTCCAGATCTTGCTTGCCATTAGGTTATTTAACCGGAGAACTGTCATGGGTCCTTTAAATTTTAACCTTTCATCCTTCCAGCTTTGACGGAAAAATACATCTATTGTATATTCCTAGGTAATTATGGAAAATGACAAAGAGTTTACCATGCTGTAATTTGCAATGCAAATAGCTCACACAGACAATGCATAATTTCTGCAATTTTAGATGTAAAATATGAGCTCGGTGATGTTTCTAGAAGTAAACTTGTGGTGGCCTGTACATGTCAATGTCAGGTGAATCACTGGTTGGCATAATCATTTTCTGAAATATTTCTTGGATCTAGTTATTTCCTCAGATAAATGAAAATAACACCCTGCCCCCAACCCACCTCCACTACACCAGCACCTGAAGAGATAGAATATCTTGCAAATTAAAATGGAAGTCATGTTAGAAGTTACATATAAGAACAATTTTTAATGAGACAATTCCAATTATAAAGAAAAAGCATAGTGTTTTGGAGAGCCCTTCATGGTCTCTGAAGACCTCACACCCAATTCCAAATCATTTATGATTCCAATGTGAGTGCGATAATCCTATCTCCGTTTTTTGTTTTTTTTTTGCTAAATTGAACATTTTTTTTATCATAGATAATGTATGTAGACTTTCAACTCTATGCAATGAAGATGAATATGAAAATAAGGAATCTGTTTTGCTGATAATTTGGATCTTTTCCAAAGAAACAAAGACTATAGAATATGTGTGTGTGTGTGTGTGTGTGTGTGTGTGTGTGTGTAGGACACATGAGAAATGTGTGAAGCTCATCATCATTCACAGCCAGGGACTCTGTTTATTTGAATAAGCCAGCATTCCTTATGGCAATACCCAGAGACAAACATCTGCTAATCTGAATACAAGCAATGTGACTTACTGGCTCCTAAAATTGAAAACGGCAATATCCATCTTCCTTGCAGGATTTGCTGCACTGACAGTAAATTTGGAACTCAATGGTTTGAAATGACGATTACTGCATTCTCCATTAATCTTAGCATGCTCCAAACTAGACGGAAGGCTAACTTGAAGACACCGTCCTACGTTTACTTAACTCTGATGCATCATGCATCAGAAAGCTGCTTCTGCTGTTTTTTTTTTTTTTTTTTAAATCACATCCATAGCAACTTTTCAACTTGCAAACTAATGTCTGTGTCTAGGCATTTTGTGCATGAATTTAACTACCCGTCTCTTCCTTAGACTTTAAGCAAGATTGGGTAAAGCCTGAAGGTTCGTTCTTGGCGCACCATTGGCTCTGCTGGGCCTTTACTGATCAATTTATATTGGGTAGCTTATAATGTGACACTCTATCCACTGAACCAAACTGGTTTCGGCTACTGATCAATTTATATTGGGTAGCTTATAATGCACTAAGCATAGTGTGGAATTCTGATTGAAACAAAAAGTGTAACAAGATGCTAGCCTATCTTTGTAGGCAGGGAAGTTACCTGTTTGATGGCTAGGTTTTTCTGTGTCTGGCAGTATCAGATGAAGGCACTAAGATGCATGAGATAGGAAATTACTCACCAAGAAACATTTGTTTAGGCATCTGTTAAATTCAGCAGAGGGAGAGGTGGTTTGATTTGCATGCTGTAAGAAAAACTCTTGGGGAGTAGGTGGGCATAGAATGGTCTCTTTGGTGAGGAGAGAAATGGGGAAGGAGCCTGAAGATCCCATCAGGAAGTGATCCAAAGTAGCAGCGCTCGCCCCCGAGGCTGTGGGTGCATTTACTCTGGGCTGTGCGTGTCCTCTTCTCTGGACAGCAGGCCAGTTTATGAGATCATGATGATATTGCCATTACTCAGTAAACTACCACATGCACTCTCTTCTCTGTCCAGCTGAACTACTTTAGCCTGGTCAACAGTAGAGGGGATGGCCACTTGTAAATGAAAGTTCCAAGGATGTGATATCTAAACTGGCCAAGTCCTCATGAATCTAAAAATTGGGTTCATTTGTTTGCTTGCTCCAAGGATATTTCTGAAGATAAATGTTAATTCAGAATAGACTGAAAATATATTTTTTCAGAACAGGGCTCTGTGGCTGTGCTGCCTGGTTATAAAATCTTTGACAAGATCTATACCAAAGTCAGTGATTTTAAAAATACGTCTTGAAAAAATTCTCACATTTACATGGATATCATGTCTACTGCCAATTTTACCTACCCGTGCTAATAACAGACAATGAAATCCCCAAGTTCATTTAAGATATTCTCTTTTCAAATGTTGTACTGGTCACACACACATCCACGTAGCAAAACGAATTGGATACGTTTTCATTTCCATCTCTCCTCTGTTAGAAGTGGAAATGAAAACTGAAATAAAAGGAGTTGATAAAGATCAGCTCCTAATATTTGGTCTCCCATGTCCTAAGAACTGCCTCTGCAATAGCATCATGGTAGCAGCAGGGGGCGGCCAGCAGCACCTTGTAGAGCATGACCTTGCCCCCAGTAACAGCTCATTAGGCCAGGTTAGGTCAGAGCCCCTTCTTCCGGAAGTTGTAACAAGAGGGAGGAGAGGGCAGAGCCATACTATAACGGTTACAGAAATAAATTCTAAACCTGCTAACTAGAGCTGAATTGTCTGTGCCTGCTGAAAGGCCTTCGGCCATTTTCTTACCTTCTCTAAACCTTGGTTTCCCAATTGATAATGGGGATGATAGCAGCACTTATTTTCACTTGCCTCTTTTGATAAGTTAGTTACTATAAGTAAATAGTTTGTCTGGAACCTAGGAAGCTCTCAGTAAATGTTAGAAGTTATTATATGTCTCCTATTTTATTGTTTTTTTATGAACATAGATTTATAATGAATTTTTATGTAGCTGGGAATGAAAAATTGCTATTTTTTTGAAATGGTATTAGGGCAGACAATCTGAGGAAAACAAGAAGGAAATCATGACCAAGCAAAGTAAAGACAGAGACAAAAGAGAGGACTCTACAAAAGGTTTTCTGAACAAATAGGAAGCAGTGGTGAAGAATTTGTTCAGGGATCACAGTTCCAGCCCCCACACTCAGGTGAAAAGTCTCTCCAAGTTACCTTGTTCAACAGAGTAGGTCCCTCGAAAATGCAAAGCTTGTTCTGAAGACTGGGACAAAACGTCTTATGTTCCTAAATAAGTATTATAATGAAGTGTTCCCGTTTGCACCATTTATTACCATCTGTGTGTGCGTTGGCTTACTACATTGTAAGCACCATGGAAAGCAGGGCCCTGTGGCTGTGCTGCCTGGATATTTCTGTCGGAACCTAGTGCCCTGAGAATGTGCGGTTTGATTGCTAATTAACGGTTTTTAAAACAAAGTTAAGGAGTTGTCCTAATTTTGTTTTCTATTCCAGTTGAAGTCAGATGCTCAGGGAGCCGTGGAGCCTCTAGGGACAGACAGTCTGAGGTCAAGTTGCTACCTAGCTGGGTCACTTTCCTCCTTTGGAAAATGTGGATACTAAGAATACTTAACTAAAATATTGGCTATTAGGATTAGTTGAAATATGGTCTATAAAAACCTTAGCATGGTGCCTACCATATCATAAGTATCAATAATGTTGAGTGTCATAATGGCTATTATTAGTTAGATACTTTATTAGTTCCCGTTTGGTTTACATGATTAATCTTCTCAAAGTGGTCAGGTACCATCTCCATTAGCCACTTAGCAGATCCGTTGCAGACCTATGGCTAGTGTGATTACAGAATGATTCAGATGTTGTCTGGCTCTGGATATTTAGGCGATAGGGAGCATCAGTGACCACGACACTCTGCCCCTTCTTCCTATCTAATATTTGACCAAAGGCCATGCATGAAAAGGAATTCATGATAATCATAGGGCTAATGGTTTATTAAAAATCCTACTATGTATCTTTGGTCGAAGACCAAAAAATAGATATCATTGTTTCCTTAAGTCACAGTTAATCTGAAGCAATCCCTCAAAGGCGTGCCAACTATTTTGCAAGATGAAAGGTTTTGATTGCC
>NW_006292696.1:9721780-9722220 GCF_000327345.1 Myotis davidii | reverse complement strand
ATACTTAACTAAAATATTGGCTATTAGGATTAGTTGAAATATAGTCTATAAAAACCTTAAAAACCTTAGCATGGTGCCTACCATATCATAAGTATCAATAATGTTGAGTGTCATAATGGCTATTATTATTTATTAGTTCCCACTTTAAAAACTAGGAAGCTTTTCCTGTCTTAAAAAATAGCTTTGTCATTCTGCCTTCTAATTCTGACAGCTTCTAAATCATGCTGGTCTGTCTTATGCATAATTCTACTATAACGTGGTTTACATGATTAATCTTCTCAAAGTGGTCAGGTACCATCTCCATTAGCCACTTAGCAGATCCGTTGCAGACCTATGGCTAGTGTGATTACAGAACGATTCAGATGTTGTCTGGCTCTAGATATTTAGGCAATAGGGAGCATCAGTGACCAAGACACTCTGCCCCTTCTTCCTATCTAATC
>NW_006292696.1:9686082-9721752 GCF_000327345.1 Myotis davidii | reverse complement strand
TCTTATTAGTCCCTCTTCCCAGGCCATTTCAGAGGAAAGTGGTGGCAAGATTCTTTGGTAAAAATAATCATGTGCTATTTGATAACATGCTTTATTTAAAAATATACTATTCAATATTGCAGTGGGGCCTTGACTTACGAGTTTAATTCATTCCGAGACCGAGCTCGTTAAGGAGCTCGTTAACTCAAATTACTCTATCAACTCAATGCAAAAAATCGGCAGAGAGACAGCTGGTATCTCAAAAAACTCGTTAGTCGGGACTCTCGTAAGTCAAGGCCCCACTGTACGGTTCTATTTGGGGAGGGGAGGAAGGAGAACTAATTTAATTTGATGGGTGAATTTGGAAGGAGAAATCAGTCTTGCCAATCTTAGCCTCTTCCCCTTGACTTTTCCATTTTGGATGCTGGCTGTTCATAAGACTCAGTTTTCTGTGTACCTCTGTGCTAGAAGGTTCGCGTGGACAGTGTACTCTATACCCTAGCAGAGGGAGGCCAACACTGCCTGTTGACTAGGTGGGTTAATCTGGTTGATGCTGGGGTTTACTCTCAGAAAACCCACTTTTCTGCAGATATAAACCGCTTTCTGCAATGTCATTATTGGTAATAAAGGTGATTTTGTCATATTTCATATCCCTTACTCATTGTCTTATTTCTCAAAAGGTTCAGAACTCAAGTTGGGAAAATGGTGTTATTTATTGAGTTCCTTGAGACCTTAATTTTTAAAGATAATATAGACGCTTAAATCTATTCCAATTAAGTAATAATTCAACACTTACGGTAAGCTAGCAGCACACTGATACTGTGAGGAATGTGAAAATGTATCTTTAATATTTTGGGGCATCACTTTAGGAAAATAAGACATTTTTTATAAGAAAAAATAACTTTACAAAGCAGTTCTCTATGTGAGGTTAAATTGCATTTTACAGTCAGTAAATGTAATTAGAATGCTGAAAAGGAAAATTATTTTTATATTAGATTAAAACATTTTTTTTATAAAGCATTTGGGTCTTGATTTGGGCCTTTGTTTAAATACAGGATTTAGATGGATGTGGAATAGAGGAAATTTCCATGAAGGGTACATAAGGAGTTCAGAGGCAAAAATTATAACTATTAGTTATTGAGCACTATCAGTAGACACTTCAGTTGCATACCTCATTTAAAATTCCTAACAATCTTATAATAATAGGTAATGATACTAACATCCCCGCTATAAGCTTAAGTGATTTGCCCAAGGTCATGCTGCTGATGGTGAGGAGATTTGCATGCAGCCAGCCCGAATCCTAGAGCCAGTCCTGCTCACCCCAAAGTTGTATTTGTCTCACACAAATGATTAACTAGTCAATATTTAGAACAAATAAGGACACATTAGTAAAATCATTTGTGGATTGTATGGAATACAATCAGATTGAGTTTAAATTTGACCTTGAACGTGACTGGGATTTATGAAATCTTCTTAATTAGAAAAGTAGCATGAGAGAATGGTGTTGTGTGAAGGCCCTCAGAGAGCAATCAATATAGCAACAACTATTATATCACACAGTATTTCAATAAGCGTCTACAGACTGACCACAGTGGCAAAATGTTTTGCCGGAGTAATAAATCCGCAATTATGGCTTTTATATTTCTATTTCTTCCAGAGTAATAATGGCTGACATTTGTTTAGTGCTTATTATATGCCAAGAATTTTCAGTGCTTTTCATATATTAATTCACTTAACACTTGTGTTAACCCCATGAGGTATTATCATTATTACTTCCATCTTACTCATGAAGAAACTGAGGCAGAAAGATATTACCCAAGGAAGTATCCTTATAAATGGAGGAGCTGGGATCATAAACCCAGACATTCTGGTTTGGAAATCTGTATTGTTACCCACCGCTCTGCTGTCTCTCATGTGCTCTGCTGACCCTAATTTGCAATAGTTGGTACATTTCATAACCTGTTTTAAGATCTAAATTATCCTGAGCCAGTATCTCCCAATGTTTGACTCACAGAGCATTAGGTCTATAGCATGTCATCAGGTATTACATGAAGAAAAAGGATGTTGGATAAATACAATTGGAAGACACTAGATTATGTGACGTTAAACAGTTTCCTTATTGCAGGACTTGTCAGAGCTTTTACCCTGCCAAGGTGGGTGCACTGTAAATTTCACACTTTGGGAAATGCTGGTCTCAGTTGATATTTTCTATAACTTTTATTTGGAGTCATCTGAGCTACTATGAAATCAGGACTTTTACCTTAATATGGCATTTCAAAAATAATATTCAATTAATAGATCTTTGAAATGTTCATAATGGTGTATCTTCATGGGCTCTTTGTGATTTTTTTGCTTATATAGGAGCTTGGCTGTTATGACTTCGGAAACATTATTTAATACCTGCAGAGCTCTACTAGTGCACCAGTTCCCATCGGATGCAAGAGAAATGCATGTTAATCATTGGGGTTGGGAAAAGAAAGAACAGGTATGCATTTATTTTATTCACACTCTTGATAATTTAATGAATGCCTTTTGTAGTGAAACTGAATATTTGTTACTAGTATATTTTAACTATTTCTCTGTCTAATTCTGGTCAAATATGCATTAAGATTTTATATTCATTTCCCGTTTTTAGCCAAAAAAATCAGAAATTACAACATTTATGGCTATTCTATAATATTGCTGGTTACTCAGAAACCTAGAATCCTCCTAACTGAAATGGAAGATAACTTACACACACACTATTTGGATTACAGAACATAAACCAAGGCAAAGCTGTCGGGTGGGAATAAAGAAGACTGTAGTGATTGATAACCATAAATAGTCTTGGCCAGAGAAGTAAATGGGTATTTTCTATTATATAAATAGTATGTAAACATTTTATATTACATATTACATTTTATATTACATTTATATTACATATTACATAGACACAAAGCTCTAGTCAAGCTATTTCAAGTTGTTCGCTAAATGCTTAGTATATATTTTTTCTTTCAAAAGTAAATTTAGAAAACATCCCAAGAGAGCAAAAAAAAAAAAATGCAGTGTCACTCACCATATCATGGTCTGAAACGGGTCCGAAACTGGTGACGAAGATGTCAGTCTTCACTTCAGTTACGCGCTCTGATGAAGCAGAAAATTGGGACAGTGAATGTCTATCAACAGCCCTTATTAGATCTCACCGCTACACATTTACACCCAAATGGGAAATTTATTGGCTTTGATTAGCTATTTCTAAAATTGGTCCACTGTGTAGTCCTGATAATTTACTGCTTACACATGAAATTTCACAGTTAAGATTTTTCAGTGGAGAACAGAGCCTAAATATGCTACTTTGGGAGGTGGAAACTTTCTGAAGAAGTCAGCTACTGCTTAATGAATTCTTCAAGAATGGATACACTTTCCTAAATGATACAAGGCCATTTCACATTGTAATAAAAAGATGTTAGCATATGGTTATGGTTTAAGCGTCTATATTCTTACAAACCTTGCCAGATCCGTTAGGTATTTAGCTACTCTTGGGAAATACATACTGTATGGTAGCAAGCTTTATTAACTCTTTATGGGCTCAGGGGTACGCTTTATAAATTATTGCTTTCTGTCACTAAATCATAACTGAATTACCCAAATTACTCCCTGGAAAAACCTGACAACTCATATAAATATCTTCAATTTTGAGGCTAGGAAGAACATATTATGGCACAGAAAAGTTCATTTAATAGATTCTATTTCAAGTTCAATATGATTTTATTGTATTGGTCTCTGAGGCATATATATCAACCAATAAAACATATTTAGTGTAGTTTTCTAACAACTCAACACAGACATTTTTAAGGAAATACATTCACTTGCACAAAAAATAGAAAAAATGTTTCTTTCATAAAAGGAAACAATTTGTTGAGAGGTGAGAATGAAAAACATATGACTTTGTAATTTTCAGCTTTAGCTCTGATAAATAACACCCCAGTATATTAAGCAATTTATTTTATTTATTGAGACATGTATCTCTGGCATAGGACATTAAAATGGAGATCCAATATATGTGATAATAAATTTTTTGAATATCAATTTTATCCCTCAGCAATTCACTTGTACACAGTTAATACTCTCTGAGCATATTTCTCTCAAGGAAGTCATGTTATACAATACACATAATGTGTACCTCACAATATAAAATAATTTGAAGGTAGAGATAGCCCCTTCAATAACCAATACAATATTTTTGGCTTGTTTTTGTTGTTTTGTTTTTGCAAACAATTTTATTTGTTCCAAAATGCATAAAGAAATGCTTGACATAAGAATTATCTGGGTTCACCTTTTAAATATTTCAAATTGGAGGATATAGTCTGAGACAGAAAATAGAGTTGTGTTTTTAGAACTCACTTGGGACCTCAGTTTTAATATTCTGCACCAACTGTGCAGCTTTAGAGGAAAGAACAGCTGTCAGCAATAAGTCTTGGCAATGCTGGGCGGCGTGAGGCAGTTCTCCTACACTCCTTTATCGCGATTACCTACGTCATGAGTACAGGGAGGGTAACATTTCTGCTCTGTAAGGTATTTCCCCAAGGTAGCTAGCTTCACAAAAATTAGCTTACCAGATGTTTTAGGAGCAACCAATCTGTTTTATCTGGCATTATAAAATGCTCTTAAGCAGTGAGATATACACTTGCCAAATATATGTGCTATTTCCCTCTGATGTTTTTAGCTTTCTAGTAGGTAACTGTGCTACATAAGTGACAAATTATAAAGGTCCAGAAGCCTATTTATGAAGATCACTGTGCCATTCAAATAGAACATAAAACATGGTTAAATTTGCCTACATTTATTGCCAGACATCATTGTTACTGTGCATGCAGGGATTAGGCATAATGGAGATAACCACATTTTAAAGTCTGTTTCTTTATTATTTTATCTATCCTTGCCCCTAAGTGTATTTACCATAGCAGTTCATCATCTTCCAGTACTTCTTATTTTCTAAAGCCGTCTCCCTCTGAGGTTTCCCAAAACTTATCACTGTACCATTGCAAGGCAGATACCTGACCAAGAGCCTCACCTCATCTCTCAAATGGCCTTTACACCATGCACTATCATGGAGTAGCACCATCCACATAAATCCACTATTAATATCTTGATGTATTCCCTTATATTTTTTCTATTCAAATATGTGCTTAATGATTATCCTTAAATCTCATTCTCACTCAGTTGAGTTCAGTTTTGTTAAACAAAGGACAGACACCTTTGACCACAAGTATGTCTCTCACTGAAGCTCACCAGAAAGGCCTTAAGTGGCCCTTGAAGTGATTCTTCTTAAAGGCAGAATAATCTGGAGTGCAACGTTTTAAGATAGCCAGAGGACTGTTGTCAATGAACTTCAGCCAAATTTTAATTTTAATTGTAACTTTAGTGGGTTACTTGCTTTTTGGCAAAGAAAGGGTGGTCTAGAATCAAGACCTCTTCAGGTTCAGGATCAGGCTTCAATGGAAGAGGTGCTCATATGCAAATTCTTTGAGATCTAGGGGAATGGTTGAGGAACATTCTTTTCCCCAAATCGGGAAAATTTAGTCATGTTTTCCTCTCCCCTTCAGGTTGAAATCGCCACGGGGTGGGAGAAGGGAATCTATCTATGTAAGTTATTTATTATTTAAGGAATACGAGGACATTAGAATCTAAGTGATCTGCTCTGATACCAGACTTTATTGACTTAGTGATAGATTCTAAAGTGTTATTAGAAATACTCAAAGCCTTTCTCTGTATCACATGAGGAAAAGACAAGAAATTTTTATCCATCAAAATAATCTATTGAAGAGCATGCAACATGAGTCAGGAACTTCTAATGAAGGTCAGCTAGAATGTTCATACACCTAGCCAAAGTTAAACATAAATGAACCCCTTTACGTAACTAGGAAATAGTCTGAAAATGAAATTTATTTAAAATAACTTGTTTGGACGACATGTTGAAAAACCAGATTATTCAGAATATTTTTCAATCAAATATTTTTTTCATAATAATCCTTCCCTGTCCAATGAAAAAAAAAAAGCACCCAAAAGATTCTTTAAATGCACTCACATGTTCAAGTTTTCAAGGAAGTACCATGGGATAGAGTTATGTAAAATAGAATTATGATGATGAATGCTCTTCTCACAATGATTGGGGAATATCTTCAAATAGTTCTTCAATGTAAATGAAGATTTTGTTGATAAATAAATCAATTCAAATAAGCCTTTTAGCAAACACACACTGCAAAGATATATTTATATATAAAACGTATATATATCCACATACATAGGCACATATATATAAAAATATATATTGCGTGTGTATATACACACACACACACACACACACACACACTATATTATATACTCTGTTAGACCACAGTAGATCTGTTCTTACTTGGGATGTCTTACAATGTTGATAACCTGCTGATAAGAATTGAAATAACAGATGTTTTGTAGCGATAATTCAGAAAGATGATTAGTGCTTGAGGCAGAAATGAGAGAAGCCGTGGAGTATAGTAAGCAGTAAGCACCGTGGATTATGAGTCAAAAGACTCAGATTTTGCCGAAACCGGTTTGGCTCAGTGGATAGAGCGTCGGTCTGTGGACTGAAAGGTTCCAGGTTCGATTCCGGTTAAGGGCATGTACCTGGGTTGCGGGCACATCCCCAGTAGGAGATGTGCAGGAGGCAGCTGATCGATGTTTCTCTCTCATCGATGTTTCTAACTCTCTATCCCTCTCCCTTCCTCTCTGTAAGAAATCAATAAAATATATTTAAAAAAAAAAAAAAGACTCAGATTTTAACTGTGATTTTCCTGGAGAACAAGCTGCATGATTTTAGGCACTATTCTTTAATCCCTCTGAGCATCCATGACTATTAATAATGAGATTCTCATCTCAAGAAATAATACCTGCACAGTTGACTGCATTGCATTGGAGTGAGGGTTAAATAAGATTGTGATGCCAAAAACACTTTGAGATGTATTTGCTGGGTATGTTAAATTCGTCAGCAAATGTGTGTGTAGCATTGTCTGTGTCAGGCAGGTAACAGTAACACATTGGTGAGCAAAAGTGCAAATGTTTTTGTTCTTCTGTAGCATATCTCATAGTCTTTGAGAAAATATGTTTTAGATCGATTAGAAACAGATTAGATAAATAGGTATGATATATATCATTATGTACAAATATACAAATTATACTAATAAATTTCAGATTACTGGGAATTCTCTGAAAGAATGTCTTTTGAAGAGATGACTGTAAACCGAGACTTGAAAGGATGAGAAAATGTCAGGGAGGTGCAGATCCAGGGAAAGACATTTCAAGGACAGGAAAGAACAAGATTCAAAGTAAGTGTGTTATGTTTAAGAAACAGAAAGTTTGCCCTGGCTGGTCTACTCAGTGGGCTGAGCGTAGTCCAGGCACCGAAGTGATCCTGGTTTGATTCCAGGCCGGGGCACATCCCCAGGTTGCGGGTTTGATCCCTAATCTGGGTGTATGGGGCAGGCAACTGATGGACATTTTTCTCGATGTTTCTCTCTCCCCGTCCCCTTCTTCCTTCCTCTCTAAAAAAAATCAATTAAAAAAAAAAAACCCAGAAAGGTTAATATGTCTGGAGCCTGGTGATGCTGATGATCATGATATAAGATGGCACTCTAGTGGCAAGTAGGCCCACACCTAAAGGTGTCTGTGCATTTCACTAAGCAGTTGACCTTTATTCTAACGTAAAAAGAAGCCTTCGGGTAACGAAGTGAAATTATGTCAGTTGCAGTTGAAGAAGATGGCTAATACTGTGTGAATAATGCATTGTAAGAGAGTTGTTCAAAGGGGGTTGGGGAGACAATCAACAGTGAAAAATTATAGGTGAGGTTTTATTAGAAATGCCTATCACAACGACTTATTTACGAAGGCATTGGCCACAGTCTCACTGGAAAGGCTGTCTCCTGCGGCACTCAGAGTATTCACTAGGCTGAGTTCCAAGGACTTGTACCTTATGAAGGGGGTCTACTGCCCCCTCTAAGCTTCTGGGTGGTCTATTAGTCCACAGAGGCAATATGGAGACTACCTATATGGACTCACATTAGTCCCCAGAATAAAGTGTATCTTTAAATTTTACTTTGAAATGGTCCTGTTTGGAAATTGAAAATATCCTGGACCCCCTACATAAATATCAATGTATGCTCCTGGATTGGACAATGTTTCTGCTCCCTGCCAATCTTTCTGGAACACCCTTCATTTTCATCCCTTAATGTGTTAGAATAGTTGGCAGCTTTCCCTAGTTGGTATGTAGTGCTACTTAATTTTGTGTTTAGCTGCTAAAGATGCAGAGAGGGTAGAGACTCCCACTTCAAGGTGTCTAAATAGTTCCTGATCCTTTGTTGCCTTTGCATTTCAAGAACTCGGGTGATACAAGGAACTCCCAGGGTTGGGGGAACAAAAATAAATTTTACTGTGGCAGACATTTATCTCAGTTCCACTGAGAAATTTCCTCCTTCGCTCCTTACATTATGGGCAGTTTCTTTAGAGAGAGGGCTGTTAGGAAAAAGTATGGCTGCTGTGTTGGAGGAATGGGTTTCTTTCCCTCTATGTTAGTCTTGATTGTGTAACCTGCAGTCACTTTGAGGTAAGATACTTCTTTTTTCCTATTTTAGTTATATGAGAATAATAATATAACAATCTTGGAGGGAGGCAGCATCCACTTAGGACTTTGTCCTCTGATGTTTTCCAAAGTGGCAGCATTCGTGACGATTAATAATGAGATTGTCATCTCAAGCACTCCCACATTATTTTTCAAATACAGAATTCAGATTTTACCTGAAAAAAATGAATCATCTATAGAAACATATTTTTTTAATTAAATGTTGTTTCTAGAAAGAAGATGGGAATTGAAAACTAAATGAAAGGTCAAAATAACTGCACCAAAAAAATCAGCTGCATCCTTGTACTAGTCATCTGGCCTTTACAAGGAGAGCAGAGCCTCGGTGGCTACATTTTATCTTAGGAAATTCTTAGCACTGCACTGGTAGACGGTTTCTACACACCAGGAAAAGATGAGAGTAGAAAGTTCCGAAACATACTGGCACACCCCTTTGGGTATTTGGTTGGATTCATTAGACGAGCTGGCTTCATGAGCTGACTGGCGATGCCAGCCTGCAAAGGCTGAGAGGTGCTCTCTGTTCATTTTAACAGTTCCTCTTGGGTTTTGGTAACTGCTTTTTCACTGAAATTCAACTGAATTATGGGATGTCTAGATATACGATTTCTGTGGAAATAGATTGCATTATGCCAAAGTCTGAGCATCTGCTACACACCTTGCATTAAAAGCACCAGATAAAACTACAGCAAATTCAAAATGAAGAAATCCAAGAATAGAATTTCAAAAGATAACACTCAAGGCCATTATCTGGGACAGTAAATATAATAACAATAACAAATGTTGGATAAATCTAAGTTTTTAAAATTTGTTTTTGGTATTGTCAGTATTTTAGAATCCTTTTTATTTTATCAGAAGCTATTCCATTGTGACAGAAATATATTTTGTCCTCTAACCTTTTGGAATTGTAGCTTTTTCATGTAAATATAAAATACGTGTTTTAACTTTAGTTGAACATGAATAAAATGGATGCCTCTAATCTCAACATCACACAGGGTGCGAAAAATAATAAAAGATCACATGCATATCAGATATCTTATAATCTTGAGATAGAACAAGGCTGAAATTTTTATAATGTATTAAACTGTACTGCTTTCTCTATCCCTTAGTAATCTAAATTTCACAAAGTTGCATACAATTTTAAATTGAAGTTAATCCAATTTTTCCCCAGAGAAGTTAGTTTTCCAACTTCACATATTTTGACATAAAGACACATATATAAGCCAAGATCCCAAGCTAATTCTCCAAGGATCCAATGCCTCCTGGCCAGCTGCACGCATATCCAACCCAATCAACTTACGCAGTTGGAGATGTTTAAATCTTAAAGCAGAAGACTCTTATAATAATTGGGCTAAACGAAGTCTGAAAGGTCTTATACTAGCATAAAAAATCCAAAATGAGGGAAATTATGTAAATAAGGAGAAAGTCTGCTTTGTGGCAAAGATTGTTTGTTAAATAACATGTTAGTGCTAAAATACCTTAAGAGAAAACTCGTTGTACTCTGTTTGCCAATACTTATCTAACTGATACCTCCAATTAAGTAAAATATAAAACAAAGCAAAACCTAAAATCTATGACACAGGAAAAAGAAGAAAAGATTAACTGAATATCTGTTAAGTATGGAGAAATAAATCCTGTTCTTCTTGCTCTATTCCTGCCCACTAGTTCACTTCTATTTACTCCCATCCATCTGGGTTTGTCACCTGATGGTGCATCTCTGTTTTTTTCCTTCTTTATCTATATTGTTTGATGATGAAATCTTTGAGAGGTATCCATCATCCTATGCATTATTTATTGAGATTAAACTTAAGGCAGTATTGAGAAATTATAACAATATTTTTAGGAAATACCGTTAGTAGGAAGTGAAAAGTTCTGCAATTCCTTTAACATGTGACTCAACCAGGATCTCACTTCTTTGGTTCTATCCTGGTTGAGTTCCATTTAAAAATGGCTTTTGCCCTAATCTGTTTTCTAAGGAGTGAAATAAAATTGTTCATAGAAGCAAAGGTCTTTTGTGTGAGAATGAACCTTTGAGCAGGAGGAAAGGTCAACCCGCAGCCTGGTGGCAAGCCCTAGACCAGTGATGGCGAACCTTTTGAGCTCGGCCTGTCAGCATTTTGAAAAACCCTAACTTAACTCTGGTGCCGTGTCACATATAGAAATTTTTTGATATTTGCAACCATAGTAAAACAAAGACATATTTTTGATATTTATTTTATATATTTAAATGCCATTTAACAAAGAAAAATCAACCAAAAAAAAAATAAGTTTGCGTGTCATAGGTTCGCCATCACTGCCCTAGACATTAAACTGGATGTCATTAACCTGGCTCACCTGCGATTTTGTCATATCATCAATAAAGTGTCACCTTTATATATGGTGGGGCAAAAGGGAAGGTAGAGATGTGACTGGAAAGGCATTGCTTGTCATTAAAAACCCAAAAATCTTTCTTCTGAATTAAAGTTTGGATCTATGTTATGGGTTCTTTCTGCAACCCCCTTACCAGAGTGCCAGGGGCCACTCTGATGGTGGCTGAACTGCAACTAGATGGGTACAATTCAGAGGGAGCAATATTTAAATTTTGTAGAAAGTTGAAGAGAATTCAGGTTTCTTTAGTTTATTCTAATCACAGTCAATAAGGAGAAACTTGGGAAAATGAATATCAGAAAAGTGTGTAGTTTGGTCCTGATTTGAAATGAACAGAGGAATCCCGACTCATCCGGGAACTTCTCAGAATACAGATCCTTCTCCTTTACCGTGTCTTCATGTTGCTCTCCTTCCCCTTCTCTACCCCCTCACTTCTCTCTCTACTGTCTCCTTATTTTTAATACCCTTTTTTGCTCTCCTTTCTTCTCTAACCTGTACTTTCCTGTCTCACCATTCTTTCGGCTTTTGCCTTCGCCCTTTCCCCAACCATTGTATTCTTCTATACTGACCGTGCTTTAGGTCGGTAGAGAAGGTCAAGAGCCTTTCAGAAACATTGTTCAGGCCCTGGTGCAAGAGGGAAGCAGACCTCCACACCCTCCCCTCAAAGACAGGGATTTTAAATGAGAACAAATTCCACAATTACTGACAATTTTGATTTGTATTTTCTGGCTACTGGTTGTATTTCAATTCAGGTTCACTTAGAGTTTTCTTCATTTATTTTGTACTTAAAATATGAACAAATTCAACTTAGTTTTCTCTTTGGGTTCCTAAATAGAATATATTAAATCATTAGAATTCCACACAGTTTACTCTTTATCTCTTGTATCTCAAACACAAAGCCCCTTCCAGTACATCTTGTCCATATGTTACCCTTTTATTTTCATTCTCTCAGCATTGCTCTTGGCCTTGAAAAGGCAGCCTTGTTAAATAGTGTTATAATATCTGCAGACTGATTTCTGTCATCGGGATGAGCCAAGTTAACTATTTTGTTTCTTAGCTATTGGACCCTGGGTGTATATCACCACAGAGTAATGCTAAACCTTCTGATGCAGTGCGTGTTTCTGGAAAAAAAAAACAGGTCATGATGAATTTGCACACACAGAGTTTCTTACCTTAGTCTCAAGTCTTAGCTTGTCACATTTTTATATTTGCTGAGGGCATTCGGAACAAAATATCCCTGCCTTCTGCACAATGTGTTATTATTTTTATAAAACCAGACTTTTGCCATCATAATGAAGAGAGTGAGCCCCTTTTTCTTGCAAGAGTAGATTACCCCAGCTGTGATAATAAATCTACTAAGAGGATTCTTTTACTCCCTTATAAGTCAAGGACAGTCTTTCAAATATTTCCTCTATATCTTTTCATCTGAAAGCAAATGGATTTTTTAAAAATAATTCTTCATTGTTGAAAGTATTACATATGTCCCCCCTTTCCCCCACAGATAATATTTTTTTAACCATTTTTGTAATGGAAATCTACTGGAATACATAACCTACCAGAAATCAATGGTAAAAAAATTAAATTAAATAATTTTACAGAGAAATATATATTAGATCATTTCAGTTTATGGCATCCAGACACAATGGAGTTAACATTTTTTTTCTCTAATTCTGTAGCTGATTATGTTTTTTTTTTTAAATCTATAGTCTGTATTTAATATTATGAAGAATAGTTTTCAAAAAACATTCTCAAAATGTA
Organism: Myotis davidii; assembly: GCF_000327345.1. Lineage (NCBI taxonomy): Eukaryota > Metazoa > Chordata > Mammalia > Chiroptera > Vespertilionidae > Myotis > Myotis davidii. The sequence continues at coordinate 9,709,001 of NW_006292696.1, read as the reverse complement.
CTTAAAATTTTTAATGACTCAACTCTGAGAATTTTTGTAATAAACATATACCATTACATCCTCTAAGGCTAAAAAATGCACTCCAAAAAAATTGCAAAAAATAAGTTAGTCATTATTATTGAAGTTTTTTCCAAAGTGTCATTTCCATTAGATTGAATTTCAATACCTTACAGGATGATATGTAAAATAGAAATAGAGGAAAATATTTGAGCTACTTTTTAATTTTTTAAATGTTTATTATATCCTCAAAATCACTTTTAAGGAATCATAAATATCAGAAAAATTATCTTTAGCAAAGATTAAATGACATTATTCTTTCCAATTTTCCCAAGTCCTTGAATTTGCTGTTACAACAGCAAATTTTATCGATTTCAATTAAGTAGAATATACCTTGACAATAGTCAGCTACCTATTTCTCTTCTTTATTTTATTTTTCTTTATTGATTAAGGTATTACATATGTGTCCTTATCCCCACATTGTCTCCCCACACTCTACCCCCACTCATGCCCTCACCCCCTTGGTATCTGTGTCCATTGGTTAAGCTTGTATGCATGCATACATGTCCTTTGGTTGATCTCTCCCCCTTACCCCCACCCTCCCCTACCTTCCCTCTGAAGTTTGATGGTCTGGTCAATGCTTCTCCGTCTCTGGATCTGTTTTTGTTTTATTTGGGGGTGATTAATAGATAATAAAAGTAAATTCTATCAAAATAATATTGTTGCTGTATGGATTAATATTGTTGATTTTTCTAACAGAAGGGATGTGTGAATGTGTGTGTGTGTGTGTAAATTCTTTAACAAACCGAAAACGTTGCACAGAGCTTAGAAAGAATATTCATTCACATGTAAAAAATATTAAATGGGATTTCTTAAACTAAAATAAAGACCTGGTTTTCTAGATGTCTTTTAAAAATTCTGCTGATTTTGTAAGGATTGAAATCATAGAACTGAAAGGAGAATCGGTAAAGAAATTAGCTGCATGCCCATGAGCACGTTAAAAAGTCTTGCTTTTTAAAAGTTATGTCACTGTCCTGAGTGTTTCTGCTTTTCGTACTTCCCTTCCCTACCTGCAGTCTTTCTAATTTATTTCAAATTTTATGAATCAAGAAATAGTTTTCCTGAAACCAATTCGGATGCTTAGATACACACAGACATTACAGTAATACATCGCATACACCATTATACACTCCAAGTTGTGACCCATACATTTTGTCCCATAAGATTTTTTTCCAAGGACATAGTGAAGGAAAACTTGGTGGAATACAAACCCCAAGGAATTTGTTCTAGAATGAACGTTTGGAATTGGTAAGAAAGGATCCCTGGTTAAGATCTGTGACATATATTTGACTTGTGTCTTTGACAAAGCAGTTTCCCTCCCACCCCCGAGACATTAATGGCATTTGGCAGCGTCAAAACAGACCCATGATCCACATTCAGGTGATGACACGACCCAAAGTATTTTAAAAATGAAGTCTAAATCCAGGCTGCCTTTCAGTTTTACAATCACATTTTGAATTCTTAAGCTCCTTATTGTTTCTATATCCTTACTGTCTAAACGAAGAAGAGATGACTTTCTTAATATTTCTATTTAATTCTAATATTGTTATTAAATAGTTTCTATAAAATCTTGGGAGAAGGTACAGCATCAGGAATAGTTGGGAATCCTAGATTCTAACCTAGGTTTTTTGTGTGACTTTGGATGTTAATTTATTTCTTTGCTTCACTTGTTTTACTCTGAGATCAATATTTTGTTTTGGCTCCGTTAGTCTTTGTTTAACTAAAAAAGATAGGTTGATTATCTTATTCAAGGATTATTCAAGTAAGTGTGTAATGTCTAATGCTATTTACTTTTATTGTTATAAATATTGTGTTATTAAGTCTTCTTCCTAAGCAAAATTTTATTTGTATAAGGAATTAAATATAATTGGTTATAATAAAAATCTATTAATATAACCAAATAGCAACACCAATACAAAGAAAAATACACTTTTACTTCAAAAAATAAGGGTTTAAGTTTTGAATGCATGGTTTATAAAAATCGCTACCATCTATCTTAGTCACCTTTTATCTCAGAGGTGGTGCTAATCTAATGCAAAGTAATGGATCAATGAGTAATATTCCAAAAGTAATGTTCAGAGCAATAGATTCAGAGATATTCTACTTGAATTCAGTGCAGGCACAGCAATGCCGAATGAAGTAGCTGCACTCTTCAGGCTGGAAGAAAGAATATTAACTCCCATTTCCCCCCTGTCTAGTAAAAGTAACGTATCTTTAATGTTATTATAAGTTTGTATCTGCCTTTTACTACAGATGCATATGTACATGGAACTTCCCTGGTAAATTCAATATTGAGCAATCTATTAAAAATAGGGCTAGTCATTTAACTACATGCTTCCATTTTTATTACTTTTCCATTTAGATGGAAAGCCATGCTTTAAAAGTAAGGGTCTAATGTTGTTCTCTAAAATTAAAACAATCATGTGACCCACCTCCCAATCCTGGTCTTAGGCGATTGTCATAACCATCTAGGAGTCGGTCCAAAATCCTGGTGAAGACAGTGGTATTGTCTTTAAGTTCATCTTGTATTGAGGGTTGTCCATAGCTGAAAAAAGCATAACGAGGTGATAACTAAATGATAACATTTCTACTAAAACCTTTTCTCAAATAAAGCCTCCCCCAGATTTTCCTACTTCCTTCCATTGAATCTTAATATGAAAATTCCTTCTGGTGCAGTGAAAAAAAAAATCTTATTTTAATTCCTACCATTTTCTCATACTCGTTCTCATGGGTGATAAGCTCTTTATTCTAATATTTCTAACCATGCAAGGCAAATTATCAGGAAATGAGTTCCTTCTCTTTACAATCATAATTCTCAACACGTAAACGCAATGCTCTAATGTGTTTTTTTCTGGGCATACAAGAAAGTTAATGCATATCGAAGGAGAAAATTTGGGAGACTTCTTCCCAAATAAAAAAATATATATATTTATGAGCTACTGAGATAATTAATAGTTTTAGTTTCATTTATTTAACATGGCGAAAATTTCACCTCCTAACATCCCTTTCTTTATCTACTTCATGTACATACATGTGTATTTTTCTTTTTTTCTTTTTATTTTTTATCCTCACCCGAAGATATTTTTCCATTGATTTTCAGAGAGAGTGGAAGAGAGAGGGAAAGACACATCAATTGGTTGCCTCCTGCACTCATCCTAGCCAGGGCCGGGGCTCGGAAGGGGCCTGCAACTGAGGTATGTGCCCTTGACCTGCATCAAACCCGAATCAAACCTGGGACCCTTTGGTCTGCAGGCAGATGCTCTATTCACTGAGCCAAACTGGCTGGGGCTGTGTTTTGCTTTTTTGATGTTCTTTCAAGATAATACAGATGAGAAAACTAGAAAACATGTTTCTTAATATAATTATGCTTTTACATCATTGAGTAGTTTCCATTCACCTGAAGGTTTATGAACCTATTTAGGTAGTTTTATCACTTGTTTATTCAAACCTCTAATTAATTGACTTTTTGTCATTTCTGGTCTTATAAGTAAAAAAGTACCTTGAAAAAGATATGGTCCAATATTCTTAATTTATGGTTTACTAAACTGTAGTGTAGGATTGGTGTTTTATTTAAGAAAACACAGCTACTTGTGAGCAGAGCTTGAAATAGGACCCAGTTTTCTTCACATTTTAGTCTAAAACTTTATTTCTATTCTTCTATATTATAGTACGTGTTTATACTTAAACCTTTATAGTTGAAGGTGTATTTATTCTTTACCATTGCTAGTCTTTGAGTTTCAACCACATAGTGACTGCAATTCAAATATTGTGTATTATTACATCAATCACATTATTATATTATTTGTGCTCCTTGAATCATATTTTATGTAATGATTAGGATGACACCTCCAAAATCCTGTGAGAGAGTTTTCTAATTTAAGATGGATCACAGTCACTGATATATTTCAGTGATAGCTCTGACCTTGAGTAAAAAAAAAAGTGAATTAGAGTATAAAGGAGGAAACTTCCACAAAATAACACTTTCGTATTTTCTGTTTAACATGTTTTGGCTTGAATCTTGTGTTCATATTACTGATCAATCTAAAAAACAAGTAGTAACATATGAAACTAGGATCCACTTATTTTACAGGAGCAAGATATATAACCAAAATAACATTTCAAAAACAAACATGATTGATTAATTAATTAAATTTATATCAGCAAAATGTAATGGCTATTTTTTTCTGATAAATTTTAATTTGATAAAGTTATAATAACTAAATGCTATTCACAATAGTCAATGCATAAAATATACCTCTATTAAATGATCTTTAGTTCTCCTAAATTCAACATCAACATCATGCAGATTAAGGGTTTACTTTCCTTTGGTAAAATTACACATCTTAGTAGTTTTTGAAATCAACTTTTTAATGAGTGTCTTCCAGCATGTCTCATTAGTCGATGATAGCAGTAAAGCAAAAATAGTTTTCTGACTGCAATTATTTACAAAAACTCTGTCACAAAAACCAACTGTCAAATGTATCTTTCAAGGATATTAGAAGGTCATCCTGATAAAGATGGAAAAGAAATGTTAGCACATCTTACGTTGTGAGAGGGCCAGATCAAGTAATTAAAGGAAGAAAGCAATACAATGAGAAGGGGGAAAGATGAGATGGGTGACATGACAGGGCACAATTAGATTGTTACCATGATTCTTAGAATATGGAGTTAGTTATCCATTACTTTTACCTGTATTCCTTTTTTCTTTTACAGCTTATATCACATTCAGGCAATGCTCCCCCACCCCCCGGTTTTAACCTGTAAATGTATTCACCAATTTTTTTTTACATTGGAATACAAATGCCAAAAGATATGTATCCCCACACTCCCAGAAAACCAGTTCTGTTATCACAATTGGAATGGTAACCTGATTTTTAAATGTGATTTTATAAACAGGTATTCTTTTTTTATTTCTAATTTACTATGCCCCATTATAATTGTCAGAGAATAGCCCTAGGATAAGTATAATTGATTTGCTATTAAACACTCACACCGATGTAATGTTTCTAAACTAAATATATAATTTGGTGAGAAATGTCAGTTACAGTACCTGATTTTGAGTCCATATGAGCCACTATATAATAAAACACTGTGCACTACCTCCATCTACAGGTCATTACAATAGTAACACTTGATGTAAATTTTCAAAAGCAGTGAAGAACAGTTAACTCCTCAGATTGAGTATCTGGCAATAAAGCATTTCCTGTTCCTCTGGTAGTCATTATTTACCACACACAATAGCGAAAATAAAAGCCACTTCTCAATTTTAAAAATCCTCCTAAATTTATATCTTCCCAGGCTATTCTCTCCCTCTGCCTTACTCATAAGGGCTCACTTTCCATTACATTTTGAAGAATCTGAGATTTTTATAATACGTCTAAGACTTTCTTATGGGCCACAGGAATAGACTATATAAGAAATATAAGAGTAGATAAAGAATAATCTGAAATATTTAGTTATTTATATCATTGCTATTATAATATCTTTATATGCTCGGTTAGGTCATTAGCAAACATTTTGAATAAGGTTAAGCATATTATTAAATTTGTCTTATAACTTGTCTCCATAGTAGTTATGCTTAAATTAAGAATTTCAATTTTATCTGCTATTCTCAAATATTTTTCTGGAATATTTTACCTCTACTGGTTATATAAATAATGTTTTCAAAACATATGTATATACTTTTATAGAGACTATGACTTTCAAATTGAAAATATTATTTTGAACTTTTCACTACCATATAGTCGTAAGCTTATGATTTTACAACTGGTTAAAAATTTTCTTGTTAAAAAATCAACTCACATAGTATGCAGACATTAACTGAGATAACTTTTCTATGAATAAGAAACCGCTGGTTTTGTTCAGTTACAGATGAATGTGAAAAAAAAGTTCAATTTAAGACTTAAATGTTGAATTAATACATTCCTCAATAAAAGCATAAGTGTATTCTAACTAACATACAAATAAGGTGATTATTTTTTCATACTGCTCTTCTTTATGCTTAACTGGAATTTTATTGCAGTTAAGTTTTTTGAATTCCCTTAGTCATGAATTCATCCAAGGGCAATTTTCTTCCCACTAAAACAGTGGTTCTTAACCTTCCTAATGCCGCGACCCTTTAATACACTTCCTCATGTTGTGGTGACCCCCAATTTCATTGTTACAAATTGAACAGAATTAAAACATTGTGATTATTCACAAAAACAATATGTAATTATATATTCAATATGTGTTTTCCGATGGTCTTAAGCGACCCCTGTGAAAGGGTCCTTCGACCCCCAAAAGGGTCGCGACCCACAGGTTGAGAACCTCCGCACTAAAAGAATAAAATGAAAAGTTACAGAAATTCTCATGCAAATGTGAAATAAAGCGTCCCCACCTTCTCCCAGTCAGTGTGCCCAGAAGGAGGGTCCAGGCCCAAAGACAGTCAAGGAGACGAAGGCTCCTCTTCTTCATCGCGGGCTTGTGCAGCTGGAAAGTAGAACAAGTAGAGATCAATGTCTCTTGTAAGAAACATCAGGTTATAACCACTAGGGCTGACTGAGGCAGTTCAGATGAATGCTTTGAAGTCAGGAAATGACCTCACTGGGCTATGACACCTCATTGGAAGCAATGGAAACCTGGACCTTCCATTCTCCACTGTCCCTTCCATTTCTCCATTCAGAAATGTATCAGTCTCTTAATTTCTCCTGTAAAAGAATACAAGTTGAAATGCTTTCAGGTTCCAATATTGCTTCCAATATTAGAACTGTGAGTTGTTTTTTCTCTCTAGGTTTTATACCCTCTAGAGTTTGCGTTACTCTCTTCTTGTTTTGTTTTGTTGTTGTTTTATTATCATCCGAGAAATCTGACCTTTCTGATTCGCGTACCTGCAACTGAACTATGCATTGAAATGTTTAAGCTGGTGTCTGTCACAGAAAAAGAATATTTGGGGACCGGAATGGGGAAGGTTAAAAGTCTTCATGACTGAATTCATCTTTGCATTCTGGATGCGCCTTGATTTCAGAAGCAACTGTACTTATCTTTAAAAAAAAAAAAAAAACAGCAACATACGAAACACACTGTTGAATGTCAAAGTCGTGCTTGTATTTTCTGCCTGTGATTGCCTTGTTAAATATGCTCACAGTGCTTCGGCGAGGCTCAGGGACACACTTTACAGTCAAACCATGTGCAGATCTCCCTCGCACACGCATACCACACTCACATCAGTGCGCGCAAACATGCCCACACATATCTTTCAAGCCCTCTCGTATTCTGCCAGGTTGCTGCTAGAAAATGTTTCATCTCCAACAGATGGAAGCTGAGTGCTTTGCTTTGCATAAATAAGGAACTCTTTTTTCTCTCCTAGGTAAAGTGTAATCAATCACCATCTGATTGTTGAATTTAGACTTCATAGTGGGATGCTAGAGACATGGAGTACGGAAGGCTTAGATATTCTTTTTTAAGTATAGGCTGTTTGTGGAGTCAATTTTTAAAAATCACTGCACTACCTAGTTAAAGAGCAGATAGGGCAACACTTGATTTAATGTGCTATAATTCATCCCAGTCATATTATGAGAAATGTTCAAGGTATTTGTTAGCACTTTCCTAAATGTATAACATATCTTTTAAAACCCATTTTTCACTAAGCACTCTATAATTTAATGCAGTATGCCTTTAAATACAGCTACCAAATGCTTTCCACACTCACTGGGATCATTTATATCAGCAAAAGCCATTACAAACAGGCATGTAAGCAATACAACATAATGTGTTTAGAGTGAAATGGTCTAGAGATAAGAACTGTGAGCTTCATAGTTTTTTTCACTTAATTTGCTGCCTGGCTCTGACACAGATGAGTTGTGTATGACAGGAAATATTAGATAAATTGTATTATGTTAAAATATTGCATCTAAATTACACGATTATAATTCACCCTTTTATGAATCTTTGACATCTGTTCTGAAGGAAAAACAGTTTCTCTTACCCTATGAATACTTGTTGGTTTTTATTTTTTAAAAAATTCCTGAAAGGGTAAATGAATCCAAACAAAACCCCAAGGCAAGGTACCATAGCTTTCTGTGCTCTAACATTTTGGAGAGAGGAAAACAAACCTACCATGGCACTTGAGTTGTTCAGTGAGAAAGTTTCTTGCAAATACAAGCATAATAGTTTAAAAGCAACGTTAAGCTGCCTCCTTCCCCCTTCTCCACCATCCACCTCCCCCCACCAAACACACACTCCAAACACCCACATTCCATGTCACCCATGTCTGTCCAGCGATAAGTTGAGTTTTTTGTGTGAGGAATACCAGAGACCCCTATGCCAGAGGGCATTTCAGCAGCGTGTCCACGGACAGGGGAGGAGAGGCATTTTTGCAGCTGGAATGGGAGGATGGCTTCCCGGCTAGGATGGACCATTGAGACCGGATTTCGGTCCCAGCCTTCTCAACTTTAGGCTTTGCCCACCGAAGCCCCTCCCCACCTCATCCCAACTCCCTCTTGGGGAGAAGGGGGTGGGAAGGAAAACAACAAAACAACAACGCGACCAAAACAACAGGTCACCACCCACCCTGTGGAATAAATTCTCATCTGCTTAAGAAAGGGGGAAAGAAAAGAAGAGAAACAGAGTAAAAAAAAAAATGCCCCTATATCGCTGCGGTTTTCAGCTCCAAAGCAAAACATGCCTTTATTCTACCTGCCAGGGGAGCGGGCTCGGTCCTGGTCCCCCTTGCTCCCGCGTCTGTGGGTAGCAGCCCAGTCTCCCCCGCCAGGCACAGCCGCGGTCCGAGCTCTGCGTGTCGTGGTTGGAAGCAGCACTTACCTCGGGCCCCCTGTGGGCACCGATCGCTCCAGACCCGGGCGGGCGAAGTGTCTGCGAGAGAAAACCGTGCGGAGCCGGGAGCAGCCGGAGTCAGGGGCGAGTCCGGAGGCGAGCGGAGGGGCGTCTGCGCCCAGCCTCTCACTCACTCGGTCTGAGCCATCATGGACTCTGCGTGCTCCTCTGCCGAGGATTTCACACCCAGATTGGCTCCCCCAAATCCAATCCGCGGCTCTACAACAAAAGATTTCTCTTTACCGAGACAGTAGTAATACGTCCCAGGGCAAACCGGATGTGAAATAGGCAGTGACTTCATGCCAGAGAGATTTTATTTTAGAAAGGAAGGTGGTACCAGTCTCTGGATCTGGAGACCAATCCGCCCATTTTTTTTTTTTTTTATATGCAGCACAATTTAACTTGCACCGCTTTGGCCCTAATCTCCTTCCCGGAGCTACAGACTCAGATCCTTCCACCACCCGATGGCTGCGAGCTTTCCCCGTTTGAGGGGAGTCCAGAGGGGGGAGGGAAGGGTAGACAGGGGGAGAGACCTGGGATCCACATTCAGAATTTTTTCCTCCCCACTTTCAATTTAGGAGCACGCGATGTTGATGTGCGCCCTTTAAAAACAAAGCTGATCAGGGCAACTGTTCGCCTGGGATCAAAATTGTCAGCAGTGCCTGCGGATGAATGAACGCGAGCCGCGAACAGGGAGACGCCGGGCTGCACATGTGGCGCACACTGCCCGCGCCTCCATCTCCCGCACACTCACTCCCACACACATGTCTGAGCGCCCGTCTTGCAGAGTCACGAATGGGGAGGAATGGCCGGGAGAGTTCTGGACAGCGGGGAACTGGCTACGGGGCTTGGAGAATCCTTTGCACTTACACAGGTTGTGAGCGCTTTCCAGCCCACCTCCATCTGTAGCTTAGAGGACAGGGAGAACACGCTCCGACCAGGTTTCTAACCTTTGGATGCAAGTGTTTGTTTACTTGGTGATGGGAGCAAACACGGGCTTCTTACATGTGAACGGTGCTGGGTCCCTAGGACGAGGAGTATTTAACTTTAAATGCATCGCCCAGATCCTGTCTAGGTTTGAGATTCCTATCTCCATTCCCAGAATCTTCCCTTTGCCTCCAATTCCATCATTCTAGGGATTAGGAAAACAAAAGGGAGAGGGGGAGGAGAGATGAACAAAAAGATGTTGAGAAGTCAGGACCAAGCCCACTTCTGCTGTTTACCCCTGCCCTCTTCTGCTACCCGCCCTGGTTGGTGGCTCTCCACCCACGAGGATTATGCATTTAGGGAAGGAGGGTGTGTTTCAATAGCAGTCTAACTAAATTTCCAAGGAGTCAGGGAAGGCTGTAGCTCTCTCCTTGGATTTTGTGAATGGGTGTTTGTAGTAGAGAGGAGATGGGTGCTGTCTTCCTGGGGTGCTTACTGAAGGGACCCAAAGCGCTGGGAGCTGTCCTTCAGCACTTTGGCCAGAACTAGGTAGAAAAGATGGGTGCCTGCAAGTAAGGCTGCTGGTAAATAAATTCTGAACTTGTAACTTTGGTGAGCTCCTAGCCATTTTTCCCCAAGAGGACTTCTAGCAAAGGAGATACTTCTGATAGGGGCAGGGCTTGGCTAAGCAAAGGAAACACCAGTCCATACCACGCATAGGTTTTGATTCTACAAGTGTTCCTTGGTTTTGTGCTGCAACAACAATCATCTTCCATGATGACAACTTAAGACAGATGACTGAGATGACAAGGAATATAGCATTGAAGACCACATTCACAGTTGGGTTTGGTTGTCTTCTGAGTTTTCAAAGGGAAATGTTAATGGGAAATTATTGCAGAAATAAATCTTTGAGGAAGGGAGAATTGAAGACCAGCTTATGATACCCTGTTTCTGGGCAGGAGTTGCCTACTCTGTTGAGACTTAACAAATGTTAATATATTCTTAAAGATGCCCATTAAAGAAACATCATAACTGCCCTATGTTAAATGACCCAATTTTTATTTAATTTGTTTGTCCGTTAATTTAGTTATTTGTTGAGCAGTTCTGAGACTAAAACTCACTTTAGTAAGGTTTGAAACCTGAGGTTAACAATAAGAAAACATTGAGTTTTTTACCTGATAATATATAATGCAATTCCATAGTTTTGTTTTGACTCAACAAAGACTGATAGTCCTAAAAATGTGATCTTTTAGTGTATTTTTCTCTAGGTGGAATTGTTGCAGCTTCTTTTACTCTCCTCTGAAAATTGAGAATAACTTTATTTCCTATACCTAATGAATGCAACCAAATCACTATACTGATTATGTTTTTATGAGCACAGCCACTGAAACTTGAACATTTGAACAGTAATCTCTCAGAAAAAATTCAATCACATCTTGCTTCAGACTGTAAGAGTCATGTAACTATCCAACAGGAATCAATTGCATAGCAATTCCATATATTTTCAAACAAGTATTAATAAATAACTATTGGGTATATCTTAAAATGTAGCACACATATGAAAATGAAAATGTCCATACTATTATTTTCTATTTCAAAAACTCAAAGGTAGTTTTTACTAGATGATTAATGTGTAATTTGTTTGGGGATATGTGTGTTTTTAATAAGTAAATTTAATAACTTGTGTGTGTTTAAAATTTGATAATTTGACCATTTGAAAAACAGCAATTGCAACTATAAGTTATGATTGTGTTTATTATTTCCCATCTAAGGTATTATTACCATTTGCACATAATACCAGAGAGAATAAAATATAAGAAATTAATGAAAGGAAATAATTTACTTTATATTGTCTTGTTAATTTAACCCTTTAGATAATTGTTGACATTATTTTTACTTTTTACCTAGCAGAATGAATCTCTTCAAAGTGTGTGTGAATCTGATAGAAGTTTTGAAATAACAATAACCATAATGTTCAATATTCTTAAAATGTTTACTTGGTGCCAAATAATATGCTCATTAGTTTGCATACATCCTGCCATTTAATTCTGAAAACATGACTGTGAGAGAGATTCTTAATATCCCCGTTTTACAAATTATTCAGTAAATTTTGAATTATAGAGAGCATGAGACGTGGCCAAGGTCCCACAGCTGGTGCATGTTCATGTTGGAATGCAAACCCAGATCTTCTGACTTCAAGGTTTATTCTCTTAACCACATGTCTATGTTACTTTATTTCCTTACTCTGTGGTAGGGAGCTCAAGTTAAAATCTACCTTATTTATCTTATGTCTATCATTGACCATCTTTATGTCTGTCACATAAAATATTCCTCTGAGTATCTTCAAAAACATTTATTCACACCAAGACTTTTTATTTCAATGACCTAGTACATCCAACTGCAATGTGATAGGCTTCCTTTAGTATTTCGGAGGCTTCTGCTCTTTTCCTCCTGCTTTATGGGGCCAGCTGCACAGGCCTTCCAAACAGGCACTAGTTCTGGGCGGAAGGGATCTGAGGTCAGACCTAGGACCAGGGATCCTGGGGAGGCCTAATAGCTCTATTTCTAGTGTTGCAGTCTGGTACATTTTGCTTTTTCTGTCAATTTTAAATGGCAGGGAGCCCTGACCTAATTGAAGAAGTGGCACTGATTCTTTTCAACAGGGATGTTTTTTACTTTTTTCAACTAAATGTGAACCCAAATGAGAGAAAAAAATAGAGTGCTCTCATTAATTCAGCATGGCTTTTTATCAAAATATATTGGAGTGAGGGAAAAGAAGATACAAGTAAAAATGATAAAATATCAAATAAGCTTCAGCTGAAATCTAGAATGAAGTGGCCATTTTCAATGTAATTGCATGGCTCAGCTATATACACTGAAATTATATTTTAATATTAGCATACTATGAAACGTGGTTATCAGTTTGCAACTGTAAGCATACAGGTTACAATTAAACATGACTTCCCAACATTTGTGTATATACAGTTAGATTTTATATAGAATATTTACACTCACTAAACTAGACCTTTTTTTTCTAATTTCCCACTATAAAATAAAAACCATCTTGTTAATGAACTATTCTAGCATATCCAAAGGGCTTGCCCTCTCTTTATAATTGGTATTGAAATAAAGGTTTGGTTTGGGGAAAGGAAAGGACTATGACGTAAGTAGTCGAGTAATTTTGAACCTTAACCTGGACACTTTTTTTCATCTGGATTACTTAGACAAATACTTTTGTCCAGGCTGGAAGGCTAGTTTAAGATCTCGGCATCCTGAGAGGCATGGTATCGTAAAAACAAAATCAGATTTCCCCCAAAATACTTAAGTCCTAAGTGTTTGGCCCTCTGAAGGGGCTTAGACATAGTTAGCCTCAACCACTCTGACCGAGCACAGAGACTGTGCGGTTTTTCCTGTGATCTTTGTAGAGGTAGCACCCAGGTTAGCCCGGCACAGTGAATGCTCATCTATGGACATATGTCTGACGTCACTGACACCTAATAGCTGTACTCGTATGTTACTGACATTTTCTGAAGCTCATTTTCTGAAGATTTAAAATGAGCTAACAGTACCTCCTTAGCTGGTGATGGCATAATATGGGAAAAAGTAATCCTCTTGCATAGCTCCTTAGAGGTATCCAGTGAATGCCATTTTCCTTCTCTTTTATCTGAACATAGAGTCATTATTTTTTAGCATTTTGGTGCATTGTCAATAGTATGCTCATGTAACTCATAATAGTGATTATATTGTCCATATTTTACATAAGATTTAACTGAAACATAAAATATTCAGTTATCAGACAAGGTTCTATGACAAGCTAACTCCCACGCCACTTTAATCCTAGACCTGTGTTTTTATTTATAAGGTATTCAAAGAAAAAGAACACTTTTCACTACACCTGCCCTAGGCATAGAGTATTTTACACATACCCCAAACCAGGGAGATTTGAGGAGCCTACGCTTCATGGTAGATCCAACCACAGCATGTGTTCACACCACAGCTACTACAGCCAGTCATGGATTCCCCCAGAGTACATTTTACATTATTTTTCCATAAGATCTAAGGACCCAACCAATATATATAAAATCATATAGTCATATAAATAGGACACTATTTAATTTTCTTTTGTGGCAGCTTTCATTTATTAGCAACTCATGTGTAACCCAGATTCACCCATTTTCCTTCAAAGTCTTCTCACTTTGTCAAGACCCATCAACCCAAGCAGGAAAATACAGATTTATTCAGAGTTAAGAGGAATTATAATATGCTGATAGTTGAAAGATATTATATATTTTAAAATATCAAATAAAATATAAAATATCAATAATTTTACCCAGTCAGTGTGGATCAGTGGTTGAGCATTGAGCCATAAACCAAGAGGTCACTGGTTTGATTCCTGGCCAGAACACATCCTTGGGTTGCAGGCTTGAGCCCCAGTAGGGGGCATGCAAGGGCAGCCAACCAGTGATTTTCTCTCATCATTGATGTTTCTATCTCTTGTCCTCTCTCTTTTTCTCTGAAATCAATAAAAATATAACAATATCAATAATTTCCAAAATGACTGTAGATACCATTTGCATCTTGAAGAATATAATATAAGTCAGGAGGGCATAAGGAAGAAGATTGTTAATTAAAATGTTAAAATTTTAGATTCAATATTTGTAGATGTTATATCCTATATAAGTTAACAGAGGAAGCATGTACTCTATTTTTGTGGAGAAATGAAGATATTCAGGATATGTGCGTGTGTGTGTGTGTGTGTGTGTGTGTGTACACACACTATGTATATATACATAGTTTATACTCCTTTAAACCATTAGAATCCTTATCTACCCCTGTTTTTCTTTATTAAGGTGAACATAATGAATAGATATTTAATCAGTATCATTTATTGTTTAGCATGCAGACTGAAAAATAAAGATCTGAGTTGGGGTCTCAACTTAGAGAGATTACTTATCAGAAATAATAATAATAATAATAATAAATAGGCATGTTGATACTCAGAAACTACATTTAGTTTATACAGAGCCTTCTGGCATGATTAGGCCTATGCCTTGTTTAGAATACAGTGGGGCCTTGACTTACAAGTTTAATTCATTCCGTGATGGAGCTTGTAACTCAAATTACTCGTATGTCAAATCAATTGTGAACGAGTGAGACACGTGGTGCTGGGCTGATGTTGTGGCGTTCACTGTGACGTTTGCTGCACCAACTAGCGGTGGGGTATCTGAAGCTGGCTCGTAACCCGAATTGTAGCTAGCACCTCAAAGCAAAAAAATCGGCCGAGAGATGGCTCATATCTCGAAAAACTCGTTAGTTGGGACACTCATAAGTCAAGGCCCCACTGTATTGAGGATTTTAATGTGGCTTAATTATCCTGTTGGGCAGCTGCGTTTACGTATTTGTTTGAATTTGTAAAACACAAAAAGTGACACAAACAGTAAAGCAGCATTTAAAAAATCATTCAGCCTTCCCTGAATGGCTGTAGTATTTGTGGAAAGGATATGAAATGGAAGGATTTACTCGAACAAAGATCAAGAATTAAGACACTAATGCCCCATCTGTTCAATAGTTTCCAATTCTTGGTGTTTACAATAATTGTGTTCTGTGGAATAAAATGAAAATGAGTTTGTGGATGTGGATGCATTTTTATTATGATTATTTATAAATATATTTAAATATGACTAATTTCCTTGTGTTAAATGTAGGAAATAGAACTAATTCAATTTTTTTAAACTATAATTTAAAACTAAAAAAAAATCTCTTAACCTAACCCATTTCCAATTTTGATTTTAATAACATTCACTAAGACTTTTATTAGAGAAAATTTTACAGCCTCCATTTTAATTACATTTGTGAGATTAGGCATGGGTAGGGAGGAACTGAAGAATTTTAAAGATGAGTGATGATCACTTTTGAGGAATTTTATTTATGAAACTAGAAGCCCGTACCAATCTTCGAAATATAGACTTTCTCCCATGAGAACTTAAGGTCTGGGCCAGAAAGCACTGCAATGGATGAGTAAATTGGTACAATGTAAGAAACTATATAGCACAGAACCAACTTAACATACAGAATCAAGATGACAAAGATATATTTAGGTGTCCTACACTTCGATGCTTCTAAGATGACAGTGCTTAGTTGCCTTGGGAAGATGTAAAGGTGTAATTTTGAAGGCAATTGAGTGGGCTTACTGTTTGTCACTACTCATATTTCGTGTTAGAATTTAAACATAAAGTAGACAATTTTAAATTTTCATTTAAGGAGATGAGAGAATGAACTCCAAAATACTGTTTCTTCCCCATACAAAAGGGATTATCTCCTATTTGACACCTATAATATAACAGACACTGTAGTGTGTGTGCGTGTTTTTTACATAACTTTTGCAATTGCATTCTCAAAATAATGCTGTTTACAGATAGAGAACCTAGGTTCAAAACAAATAAGAGATTTTCTCAGAGACACACGGCTTATAAATCAGCCTTGATTTGAACCTAGGCATAGATCTTGTAGCTTCAAAAACTTGTGATTATAAGGCAATGAATGTAAATCTCTCCCATGTAGGGTGGGAGAAGCACTGTTATGAGAGACTGATGAAAACAGTTCTGGTCACATAGTTATACAATGAAATGCAGTTATTATGAATTAGACAATGTTTAATGATTAGTTTAGGTCAGTGATGGCGAACCTATGGCACACATTTCAGTGGTGACACGCGAACTTATTTTTTTGGTTGATTTTTCTTTGTTAAATGGCATTTAAATATATAAAATAAATATCAAAAATATAAGTCTTTGTTTTACTATGGTTGCAAATATCAAAAAATTCTATAGGTGACATGGCACCAGAGTCAAGTTAGGGTTTTTCAAAATGCTGATACGCCGAGCTCAAAAGGTTCGCCATCACTAGTATAGGTAATCAGAGTAACACACTTAAGAAACAGAATTTGGAGTCAGATATTTTCTTTTTCTGGCAATTACTTACTGTTTGGCCACCTAACTGTCCTGAGCTTCAGTTTCATTATTTTTCATAGAGGACTAATAATTTAATTTTACATAGGATATTAATGAGCTATTACTTGCATAGTAGATAATATATTAAAATATATCCATCAATTGATAACTATGTAATTATTTTTTTAAATATATTTTATTGATTTTTTACAAAGGAAGGGAGAGAGATAGAGAGTTAGAAACATCGATGAGAGAGAAACATCGATCAGCTGCCTCCTGCACATCTCCTACTGGGGATGTGCCCGCAACCCAGATACATGCCCTTGACCGGAATCGAACCTGGGACCTTTCAGTCCGCAAGCCGATGCTCTATCCACTGAGCCAAACCGGTTTCGGCTATAGTAATTATTAATATAATCTTTACATTGTAACGGTCTATGAAAACATATAACTTTTCCTAGAACATTTCTTAGCTCTACAAATTTTAAAATTAAGTTTTTGTACATCGCAACCAATTATGTTGTGGCTTTGCAGTTGAACCAACTCACTTAGCCAAAATTTATCAAATACCAGGCAGACTATTTGGTTCTTTTGATCATATAGTTATAGTCTTAATCAATAAAACTTTGGCCTTTGCAAAGAAAGTGAGTTCATTATTTCACAGAAATTCAACTTAGCAGGTTGTAGGACATAAAACATAAAATGTTTAAGGCTGAAGCAACTGCAAGACTCAATCATAACCCTACGACAAGAGGCAAGAAATTCTGTCTCCATCCAACTTCTGCTCAGCTATTTTGGCATTAAGACAGTATGTTAAATGAAAATATAGGATAACTTAATATTGAAATAAGACTGCCATAGACCAATTCCAGCATGTCATAATTTCAAGAGTTTCATCAAAAGGTTGATGAGACTTGGGGACTCAACAGGGTTGAGTCACACATGTAGTCACCTGTTGGGAATGGCTAAAGGCATTTCCCCAAACCTGAATAGGAAACTGATTGTGGCTGCCAGACAGCTAAAAGGCATCTTAATCTACATGTTATTGCCTCCTACTGGCCAAACACCTGAAAAGCCTGCAGGCTAATTCCCCCATTCTGACAATGGACTCTGTACTAAACCCTGACCCTTTGAAGTGTATATCTCTGCCTCGCCCGCAGGACAAGTTGTGTTAATTAAAAGCATGGGGTCCTGGGGACAGAGAGAACCTAAGACCTTAGACTTAAGATCTTGGATCTTAGCTCCTTTAGCTAAGCTCCTCTCACCCCCAATGTCTTTCAAAATTATATTTCGTCTCCAGATTCTTTATTAGTCTCTGGATTCCTATTAAATCTACGCACAGCCCCTTCTCCAGATTCCTGAACCCTTCTTGATGCTGGGACAAGATCAGACAAAGTGGAATATAAACTAAATAGGATGAAAATTAATGAATAAAGAGTTTAAGGAAAATACCTACTCTTGCTATGTCTTACCCCTTTCTGACAATTGGAGTAGATATTGCTAAAGGAGGAAGCAGTTCAGAAACTCTAAAGAGGAGCATTGAAAGACAAGGCATTATTATGGTTTCAGCAAATTCTGAAATTGAAAAGCCACTTTTCCTGGACAGAGAACAAATCAGGGAGAAGCCTTGTGGAGATCCATTTTTACACAGTGCTTTTTCTTTTATTTACTCGTGTGAGAATACCGTAGCAGGGAAGTTCATTCCATGATGAACCAAGTGAATCATACCAATGTTCTGAAATGCAAATTAAACACAAATGTCAGCCCTTATTAAATTGAAAATCATACAAAACATTCTGTTTTGTTTTATGAATCTTTAATAGAACAATTTGAGTGTGCTTACATTTCTTCTACACTATCAAAGTGGAATACAGCCAGAATTTAGAAACACTGTCTGAAAAGCAGCTTAACTATACTAATGTTCTGTTCTTATCCTTCGTTATTAGTGCTGTGAACCATGTTAAAATACTAAAGTTACTTTTTGGGTGACCTTGAGAGACTCCATACCTCTAGGAAAACTAGCTATTTCAGGAATTGAACTATCCTAAGTTAGTCTGACAGCCATATGTTTAAATCATGATTTCAGCGCCTGGAGAAAGTTTTGTCAGGCTCCCAAGCAAGTCAGCAAATTCAGGAGAATTGCCCTGTGGCTTAAAAAGAACATGTTTGGGGAAGGTCAGTCAAGGTTCAGAAAGCTTTGGCTTAAGGGGAACACAAATACAAGCCCTATTCTCAGACAGAACAGCATCTATCTCATATATAAGTATATATACATATATATATATATATACTTATGGAACGCTCCATAAATTATGAAAAAAAAATCCATTACAAAATGTGGCCTCCTCTCCTCACATCTCCTAAAATCAATGTGTAATTTGGCCCAGAGCGACATATAAGAACAAAAGAAAATAAAAATAAAAATAGAAGAGCTTATGAGGCACCAGGAAAATGTAAGAAGGGAAAAAGAAAAACACATTTCAGGACTAAATTTGTTTAAACCTTACAGTAACTTCTGAACTATAATGCATGGGCACAGGTAGGAGAAAGTGTAAGATTTGAAATTGTAGTCCCAAATTTTATTATCATACTTCACTTTGAAATATCATTCTTAGGCTAAAGTTGCTAAAATCACTTACACTTTGAAACACATTGATTAAGACATAAAGTCAAGTATAGTCTTCACAGCTGAACACATCAAATATGGAAAAATAAAAATTTTTATGAAATCTAAAGACATGACTCTTGGACAATATTAAGGAGTTATTTGTTCTTGTCACTGTTATTTGAGGAGGCCTCAGTAACCATGCTTTGTTCAGATCATTATTTCTGTCCAGTTTCCAATTCAAAATCCAAATTTGAGATTCTCTCATTTAACAGCATTCTCTAACTCTATCAGGGCCACACCGTGCTCAAGGCTTGGGTTTCACTTTCCTATGTCCATTTGCAGAATTCATATCTGTATTTATTTCTGCTTTGGAATTTCAAAAATTTATTTCATATAAAATCTTTACAAATATGGTGAATAATGTGCTCAGATTAATTTTTTAGAACTGGTTACTGGACATCAATTAAGATGTCCTTCTGAAGGAAGAAATGTGAACAAAGACATAAAAAAATGGGGGTGAGGGAACCTAGGCATGAGGATTGTTCTACCAGATGTAAAAATATACTTGAAGAAACTATAATAAATAGACTCAGTAGTTCTGGTCCAGAAATACCTGTACAGATATAAAAGCAATGAAGCGCCTAGAAACAGATCCATGCATATATAAGGAATTTTACAAGAAAAGGTGGAATTCCAAATCATTGTGAAGTAACTTTTATTGAATACATGGAACAGGACATTGAGTCGTACATTAAAAGAGAACTAAACAAATGAATAAAAACCCTTAAAATTAGATGTGAACTTCCACATATAAATAAAAATGGATTCCTGGTAAAGAAAGAAATCTTTTAAAACTACTATATATCAACTATTTCAATACTAAAAGACAAACAGCTCACAGAAAAATGGGTAAAGAGGATGAAATGGTACATTTATAAGGAGATTCTGCTAATAGAAACATGAGAGCAGGCATTAAACTCTAATTGTGATCAAGTAAATGCTAACTAAGACAATGTAGTGTCATGGTAATCAAATAAAGAATTTACTTTTTATTGAATGTATAGGTTGCAAGCGTACAACTCAATAAACATCTTCTGCACAGTGCACCACGGCCCCAAGCAAAGTCTCTTTCCATCCCCGTTTTCTCCCCCTTTGCCCACCTCCACCTAACTCCACACCTCTTTGCCCCTGTCTATCAGTACACTGTTATCTCTGTCTTTTTGTTTAATCCTTTCACCTTCTTTCATCAGGTCCCCCAGCCTCCTTCATCTCTGACAACTGTCAATCTGTTCCATGTATCCATGCCACTGTTTCTCTTTTGTTAGTTTATTTTATTTAATGTTCATCTCAGCTGCTGGTAATAAAATTGGTAACAATCTGTTAGTATATATCAAATGATAAATATATACAAAATTTCAATTTGTAATTCTATTTGTAGGAGTTCATTCTGTAGATATTTTAATGCAAATAGGGAAGGGTATATATAGTTGAAGTTTTAATGTAGAATCAACTATCTGTAAATGCCTCTAAAATTAGAAGCATCTTAAAACTTCAAAACTAGAAGAGTAGGTGAATAAATTTTGGTATACTTACACATATAATTATGTGTACGTAGTGTTTTAAAAACATATCCATTGACACAAGAAGGTACTTGCAATGTATTGCTCAATCAGAAAGCAAACATCTAAACAGTATGATCTCTCTGGTAACCACCATACTATTGTCTGTGTCTGTGAGGTTTTGTTTGTCTGTTTTTCTTGTGTTTTTTTTTTCCTTTATTGATTAAGGTATTACATATGTCCTTATCCCCCCATTGCTCCACCCTCACCCCCACTCATGTCCTCACTCCCCTGGTGTCTGTGTCCATTGGTTAGTCAGGAGAGCATTATGCTAAGCGAAATAAGCCAGTCAGAGAAAGACAAATATCACATGATCTCACTCATTTATGAAATATAATGAAAATCATAAATGATGTTTTGTTATTTGGGGGTTGGGGCAGTAAAGGATAATGGAAGTCAAATATATGGTAATGGAAGAAGATTTGACTTTGGGTAGTGGGCCCACAATACAAGACACGGATGATGTAATACAGAATTGTACACTTGAAACCTATATAATTTTATTAACCAGTCACCCCTAAACATAGATCACACCTTTCTATTTCATCCTTTCCATATAATATAATTTTTTAGTGTGTTTGCACCTCTTTTGTAAAAGTGTTTATAAAAGAGTAACAAAGAGAAAAAAAGCAAAGGATTTTATTTTGATTCCTGGATATAGAAGAAAGGAATCAGTGACACTGGAGTTCAGCTAAAACCTCAGAAGTCTGGCTCTCGGTTTACAGAGCCAGGTTTGTTGTTATAATTATCACCCAGGAAGAGTTGGAGTCTCAGAATTGCTGAGATTTCATTCACTTCTCTCGGAAGTCGAGGAGGAAGTGGCAGCATAGTGCTAGAAGCTCATACTCACCTTCCCCATCTTCCTAATTATAAAGTCCTCCAGGAGTAACACTTCTCTTCAGAAATGAGACACTCAGTTCAGAATCTTAGGCACTGCTCCAAACAAGGGGCATATAGGTTTACCATAAACTCAATAACAAATGATTGAAAAATAGAGGCTTTCAATCAACTGAGCAGACATGGTTGAGTATGAAAAACTCCCTGGTGCATGCTATAAATACCAGATCATTTTCACAGTATTATCCAGAGTGAAGGCTTACAGCCACTTTGTGTGTGTGTGTGTCTGTGTGTGTGTGAGTGCGCGCGCGCGCGCTTTCAGGCAGAATTCATTTTGTGCTTGCTAAAAACCCTAGGGAGCATATGTTTAAGTATGTTAGCACCTCATTGATGGGAGCCAAAGTTTTCCACCTACTTCTCTGTCTATAGACTTTGGAACTCTTCACCAATCATATAATTCTCATAGCCTATTGTTAAGTGAATCTGCTCTTAAGTTTTGTTTTTCAGTTTTGCACAACAGTTGTGTAAGCAAACAGCTATAAGACCCTATCAAGCATGATGTTTTCTCTCATTTGGAAGCTTGTGGTTGGTGTCTGTGTGTTTGTGTTTCCTTCAACATGGCCTCAGCTAGGAGAATAAGTTTTAAAACAGGGAGTAAATTTAAGCCCTCACCAAGTGGCTCAGTTGGCTGGAGCTTCATCCCATCCACCAAAAGGTTTCAGGCTCAATATCCAATCAGGGCACATACCCAGGTTGTGGGTTTGATCCCAGGTTGGGGCACATACAGAGGTAACCGATCAATGTTTTTGTCTCACATCAATGGTTCTCTCATTCTTTCTAGTTAATAAAAACATATCCTTGGGTGAGGATTTAAAAACAAACAAACAGGGACTAAATTTAAATGTCTCAAGTTCCCCTGTCTTCATCCCTAAAAAATATGCCATCATACATTCACTGTATATGAAGGCATTTTACAAAAGCACAGTTAACCCTCCTGATCAAGAAAAAAGTATAATTTTTATCATTTGGACAAGGAAAGACAACAATTTTTCCACGTCTGAATATACATTGCAATTTGGGCATCTATTTTCCATAAGAAAAGCCCAG
>NW_006292696.1:9682123-9686005 GCF_000327345.1 Myotis davidii | reverse complement strand
AGAGAGGTTTTGTTCAAAAGAAACTTGACGACATCGATGTCCTAGCAGAGCAGTTTCAGGGAAACATGGGTCAGGACCTAGTTCAGCTGACACAAGTTACTTGAATTTCTGTATCTCTGATTATTCCCCTGAAAATTGGGAATAAGAGCTACTTCCTTTTTTTTTCTTATGAAACCTAAATTAGAGAAAATGCTTAGCACCATGCCTGGCTCATGATAAACGCTCAATGAACATTTTAAAAATGTTATTGCTATTATTTCTATTCATATTAATATTGTTATCACTACCATGATAAATGCTTTCTGAGACCCAGTAGAATCTGTAGATTGAAATCAATATTCTTTCTCATTGTGAGGTTTGAAGTCAATAATACAAGAGGAATGTCACTGTAGGTACCATTATTTAAGACACTGGTATTAAAACATTTTTATGTAAGGAATACCACTGTGTCACTGTCACTTGAGAATTCACAAAATGTCTGTGTAAGTGTCACACATCCAGGAACTCAGGCCCCTCTGTGGGCACTGCACAGTTTAGGATGTAATGGATGAATTCAAGTCTCTCGAAGAAGTGATGCTGACGCATGAGCAGGCATTGCAGGCTTCAGGTGATCCTGCCTTCCAGACTGCACCCTGCAGTCACAAAGCTTCAGAAAGACCCAAGGCAGAGGAGCACTGACGTTAGATCAGCCAGCACGTACGATTTCATCTCCATGGCTCCGCTAGTCTAAACATAGATTAAAAATGCCCATGTTGCATTTTGTAAATTGTGCATGTCTCTGTCACCTTCTCCGCTCCTTTTTGAATACTAACGGCTATGTCTCTTATTGCAGTACTTCAGCAAGAAAATTATTTCTCTATATGCCAGCCCATATGTTCCCTTATGTATAAGGCAAAAGATCTTACTGAACATTTTCAAGAACTTGACAGCTCATGTATTGGTGCCTAAGCTTTTACTGGATTTATTTTTTTTTAAATATATTTTATTGATTTTTTACAGAGAGGAAGGGAGAGGGACAGAGAGTTAGAAACATCGATGAGAGAGAAACATCTATCAGCTGCCTCCTGCACCTCCCCACTGGGGATGTGCCCGCAACCAAGGAACATGCCCTTGACTGGAATTGAACCCGGGACCCTTGAGTCCGCAGGCCGACGCCCTATCCACTGAGCCAAACCGGTCAGGGCAAGCTTTTACTAGATTTAAAAAATTTCTCCCCTAATCTTGCTCCTACAAATGCAGACGTTGCATTCCAAACTATGACAGGTACATTTCCAACTTCAGAGTATTAGAGCCACGCTGATCAGGGATATTATGATTATTACCAATACCAATAATAGTGGCTCACATGAGGGGATTCTTCTCAGTGCAATTATGCCTTCACTTCCCCTGCTGGGTTTACTATTTCCAAGTCCTTCAGAGGATACCCAGCTCTCCAGTCTCATTGGAAAGCATTGCTTGACCACCTGCTACCTGCTCTGGTTAGAGAGAGAGCCCGAGGAACAGTAGCCGTCACTGCAACTATTTAGGAGGCTGCACTCAGGGGCTTCCTTACTCACTAATATTAGACTGTGAGCTCCCTGAGATCCAGGAGCATCGGTTCAAGCAAATGGGTTGAACAAGTCTTATCTAAGGCAGAATCTAGAAGAACAAAATAGACATTGGGTGAAGTGTAAGTTAGAAGGACTTATTGGGAGACAATTCACTGTTGTTGTTTTTGGGGGGTGGGGGGAAGTTAATCCTCACCCAAGGATATTTTTCTATTGATCTTTAGAGAGAGGGAAAGACAGGAACATTGATGAGAGAGAAACACATCAACTAGTTTCCTCCTGCACTCACCTTGACCAGGGTCCAGTCCAGGGAAGAGTCTGCAATCAAGGTACATGACCTTGACTGGAATCAAACTCGGGACCCTGTAGTCCGCAGGCTGATGCTCTATCCACTGAGCAAAACCGGCTAGGGTGATTCACTGTTGCTTTCTAGCATTTCTGCCCATTTTATCGGCAGAGACAATGATTGCTTTGTTCCAGATTATTTTTTAGGGATATTTCTATAGTAAATAGCCTTAAAAGATAGAGAGAGCATCTGTCTTCAGAGAAAGAGCAGGTATCCTTACAGCCTTGGAAGGTGGAGATAGCGTTTCGTTCTGCTGTGAGGTGTGGGCATACTTCTCACAATAAGAAATGTGAGTTCCCTGAGTTCAGGCTTCCTCTCCTGTGATGCACCCACTCCATATGTGGGTGTCATCTGGCCCTGTGGAAATCGGGGTGCACAGCACTGATGCAAACGTCATACTCATGCTGCTTGCTATGCCTTGAATAATAAAGTCCTTTGTGTTTGGCCCAGGAGTCTTAAGTCTGCCAGCATCCATGAAACTGCAGCAGAATAAAGTCTTAGCTTGCAAGTAAGGTACAGTATTAGGCACTTCATAGATTTTTACAGAACATAGAGAAATAAAGAGATAGAGCATATAAAAAGCTCTAGGGGGGTAAAAGAGTAAACAGTAGCCTGTGATTTTCCTTCATGTTTAATAAAGGTTTACGGTAAAAGAGTAAACAGTAGCCTGTGATTTTCCTCCTTCGTGTTTAATAAAGGCTTATTTAGCATTAATTCCTTTATTTATATACTGAGCACCTTCCATGTGACAAGGAATTGTTCTAGGTACGAGGAATATAGTACTGACTGTGAGTGACAAGTTCCTTCCTTCTGGCTCCATGAGCAGAGGCAAATACAAATAAGTGAATAAATACATTCTAAAATCTCAGATGGTTACATACGTTATGGAGCAGAATGGAAAGAATGATGTGATTAGGGGAAGCATCTTTAATTAGGGAGGTCAGGGAAGGCCTTCCTAAAGGGGTGACACATGGTATGAGGTCTGCCATGTAGTTTTGGGGAAGGAACATTTCAGGAGGACGGAGAAAAAGAGAGTGAGAACTAGAGGAGGAGAAAGAAGCGAGGAGGAGGGGAGAGGGAGAGAGAGAATGAGAAAAGGCAGCGGCTTGAATGAGAGGAATAAAAGCAGTGTTGCTGGAATATAATGAGTGAGAGGAAATGTGATACTGGATAAATTTAGCAGTTAGTGCAGGGGCTGGTTCATATTGGAAAATATAGACTATAGTCAGCTGGGATAAACGCTGTCTCTTTTCCTTTGTGACATTAAATTGGATCACTTGCCACATTTATTTTTTTTAAAAAAGGCAATGTTTATTGCTGCTATGAGTATTCTAAATATAAGGAACACATTTGCACTCTAGAATTCAGGTGTATGGATTTCTAGAAAAAAAATTCCTTTACCTGGGAACTTTTGGAGAACAAAACTAAGTATATTTGCAATTAACTACCACTATTACTACTCTTACTACTCAAACACTGATACAGTGGGGCCTTGACTTATGAGTGCCCCGATTAACGAGTTTTTCGAGATACAAGCCATCTCTCAGCCGATTTTTTGCTTTGAGTTGCGAGCTAAAATTCGTGTTACGAGCCAGCTTCAGATACCCCACCGCTAGTTGGCGCAGCGAACGTCACAGTGAACGCTACATCAGTCCAGCATCACGTGTCTCACTCGTTCACTTTTTGATTTGACATACATACAAGTAATTTGAGTTATGAGCTCTGTCACGGAATGAATTAAACTCGTAAGTTAAGGCCCCACTGTACTTCTGCTGCTACTAAAAGTAACAATAGAAGGATGAGCAAAAGGATGAGGACGGGGAGGAAGAAGAGGAAAACTAGAAGGAAAACAATTTATGGAGAGATTCCTGTGCCAAGAACTACATTTAATGCTTTACATACTTTTTCTAAACTTCAAAATTACTCTGCAAAATGCTTTGATGCTCCTTCCAGAGATGGAAATTCAGGCTCAGAGAGAGTGGCCTTGGG
>NW_006292696.1:9679318-9681098 GCF_000327345.1 Myotis davidii | reverse complement strand
CCATGAATTAAATTTTTTAAAAATATTACCATTTTCCATTTTTTTTTTTGTAAAAGCACAAAAATCATAACCATCTTCAGATTGCTCCGTGCTGAAGATAGTTGTGATTTCTTGGCCACTGTGCAGACCTCTTATCTGCATCTCTCAAGGAGGCTCCCATTGTTCTGGGCCCATTCTATCATTCCTGGCTTTGAGAAGATGCTGGGGTGGTTAGCGCTGTGCCCACCTGGAGCGTTGTGACTGAAGCCAGGGCCGTTTTCCCATTGTTCTGGGCCCATTCTATCATTCCTGGCATTGAGAAGATGGTGGGGTGGTTAGCGCTGTGCCCACCTGGAGTGTTGTGACTGAAGCCAGGGCCGTTTGCACTGGAGGAAATAGCATCTACACTAAAGACCCAATGGCTACAGCATCAGTGAACACATGTGTAGTCTCTATTTTGAACAAAATTATAATTTCCTTGAGAAATAATGACAACCTAAAAAAAATAAATTTTAAAAATTAAAAAAATAATAATGACCACCTTAGGATCCCCTATCATCTCTAACATTGAAACAAAACAAAAGTGTATATCCAGCCTCACGAGTTCTTGTACCAAACTCCTACCGCTCCAAATTCTGAGGAGATTCTGAGCTTCACACCTCTGAAGGACAGCCCTTACTTTGCAAACTTTTTGGAAGAGCTGTGAGAAAATGTTTCTGAATGAGATTTCTAGCTGAGGTTACATTGTTAAGGGGTCTCCATGTTGAAGAGGTAAATTATCGTCGTTATTGTAATGGTGGCTTTTGCTATCATTTATATCCCAACCACAACTCATCACTTCCATCCTACCAACTAGGTTTCTAGGAGACATCGGTCTGTGTATGATTAGAACTCAAGGTCATCCATGCTGCTTTTGCCCACCATCTATATTTCCTTTACAAAGACTCATGCCTTGTTTTTAGAAAAATCTTTAAGAAAAATGCCTGAAGAAACAACATTTAAATGAGAGATGAAAGACTAAAAGTTCCTCTGTTTAGAAACTAAATGTGACATAATTCAAATCAGATTTTTAAAACTAGGTAGAACACTGTGTAATTACTTCTCTTACAGAAGCAAGACATGAAAACAAATTATTTCAAATAGTTAAAAGTCTTCATTATATTTAGTTGAGGATCCACCAGTTAAAAGATTTAGGAATCTTCCTTAGGTATCTAGAAATATTTAGTGCCCCAGTTTCATAAGACCCCATTATATCCCAGCAGGGGTCATGTTTGGGAGCTCTTGATTATAAAATTTTAGCTTTAGGGAAAAATAAGGACCTGTGTAATGAAGGGCAAGAGTTCTCTTTTTTGGAGTTTCACCTTTAGCAATTAAATTAATCAAATAGCTATTTTTTAACTTCCCTTTCATAAAGTACATATTTAGAAACCATTCAAATAAAAATTGCTGTCAGAATCACACTAATTGGTTCTTTGATAATTCAAGAGATCACTTCTTGATAAAGATAATGATAACCTCCCAAGGACCTATAAGCAAATTCAATTTTTAAGAGCAGTTTTGCTCATGTTTTTTTCAAGTTATAAACAGAAAGAAACACTTTAGAATGGAAGCATGAGAAGGGTTTCTTAAAGAGATAGTAATACTGATATTCATCATCTCTACTCCTCAGAGTAAAAGGAGGGAAACCTCTGAATTATAACCTTGTAAATACTCAGACTCACAGATAATGAGATGAAACCGAACATCCTACTTACCACAATTATGGTTTTCCCAAAATGTAAAGATTCTGTATTTTCACACT
>NW_006292696.1:9671202-9679160 GCF_000327345.1 Myotis davidii | reverse complement strand
TAAATTAATCAAATAGCTATTTTTTTAACTTCCCTTTCATAAAGTATATATTTAGAAACCATTCAAATATAAATTGCTCTCAGAATCACACTAATTGGTTCTTTGATAATTCAAGAGATCACTTCTTGATAAAGATAATGATAACCTCCCAAGGACCTATAAGCAAATTCAATTTTTAAGAGCAGTTTTGCTCATGTTTTTTTCAAGTTATAAACAGAAAGAAACACTTTAGAATGGAAGCGTGAGAAGGGTTTCTTAAAGAGATAGTAATACTGATATTCATCATCTCTACTCCTCGGAGTAAAAGGAGGGAAACCTCTGAATTATAACCTTGTAAATACTCAGACTCACAGATAATGAGATGAAACCGAACATCCTACTTACCACAATTATGGTTTTCCCAAAATGTAAAGACTTTATAATTGTTCATATTCCATTATTCCATACGGAAGAGAAAGATCAAAATCCTTTATAAATTGTAGTGGAGGCCCTCAGTGGGAACATTATTTTTAAAATGCTTACATTGAAGCCATAAAGAAGGTGGTTAACACAGTATATCGACACATTTTTCCAAGTTGTTCCCCCCCCCCAAACAATAAAGTTGTAAAATTAATTTTCATGTGTCCTTTATTTGTATTATATTTTTCATAAATACAGAATTTTAAAACCACAAGGAAAAATATTAAAATTCTTAAGAATGTTTACCTCACTAAGGAATCTCTGTTTTGTTTCCTTTTGCTTTGTCAACTTGCAATACTTTATGCAGTTGGAATTTGACAAGTGACTAACCATAATAATTATCCTGATTTCACTCATACCACATAAGGTGAATTTATTTCCACAAGTATAGTAGTTATTCAGAACATCTGTATATATGAAAAGTCCAATTCAACCTAGAACATATTTGTTGAATGGTTAAACTATCTCAAGGCCAATGCCATTACACACAGGAAACATAAACTGAAAAGTAAATCGTCAATAGGTAACTCATTTTGGTAACAAAACATAGCAATTCAATTAAAAAATATTAATATATTCATTATTGAGGGGTAGAGAAAATTTAGAGAAACTTTCAACCAATTTCAACCAATCAAAGCGTAATATGCTAAGGCGGCTCAACCACTCACTATGAAAAATAAAAGTCCCTAAAGATATGAAAGCATGGCTAAACCATGGAATGTGATGAATGTATTCATTACTACCTCAGCACAATGTACGTGTGTGTGTGTGTGTGCACACTGGAGTGTGTGATCGGTGAGTGGGGGTTGTTGATAAAGGTTAGAATGGAGAGGGATACATAGAACAGACATGAGGAACTTTGCATCTTACAAAATAAAAGAAAATGGGAACTGGGGGAAAAAAAACATTAGATGGAAGAATCACATGGCCATGGAAAAATATTAAAGAAGTCCATAGTTAACAATTGAATAGTATACAGGAATAAAATGCATCTTAACAATAAAAAATATATAAATTGTTTTTACATATGAAATTGCCATTCTGAGCTTAGTGACATCCTATACAATAAAAGCCTACTATGCTAAGCATCTGGTTGACCAGTTGGCCATTCAACCGATCAAAGCTAAATATATGCTAAGGCAGCTCAACCACTCGCTATGACATGCACTGACCAACAAGGGGCAGTCAACCGGTAGACCAGTTGCTATGATGTGCACTCACCACCAGAGAGCAGACACTCTGATGGGTAGGTTAGCTTGCTGCTTGGGTCCGGCCGATCGAGACTGAGCATGAGGGGCTGGACACACCCTGGAGCCCTTCTGTGGTCCCTCCCCGGCTGGCCAACCTCCCACATCTCTCCTGGTCTTGATCATGCACCGGTGGGGTCCTTCGGCCTGGCCTGCACCCTCTCTCAATCTGGGACTCCTCAGGGAATGTCAGAGAGCCGGTTTCAGCCTGATCCCACAGGGAGAAATCTGCTCACCCAGAAGCCGGGCTCACGGCTGGTGAGTGCAGTGGTGGTGGCAGGA
Organism: Myotis davidii; assembly: GCF_000327345.1. Taxonomy (NCBI): domain Eukaryota; kingdom Metazoa; phylum Chordata; class Mammalia; order Chiroptera; family Vespertilionidae; genus Myotis; species Myotis davidii. Next base: position 9,677,172 of record NW_006292696.1, on the reverse strand, counting down.
GCCTCTCCCAACTGCACAGCAGTGCTAGGGATGTCCAACTGCCAGCCCTGAGCTGACAGTCAGACATCCCCAAGGGCTCCCAGATAGCAAGAGGGCACAGGCCAGGCTGAGGGACCCCCCGAGGGCATGCACTTCGTGCACCGGGCCTCTAGTTTATTTATAAAATGAAATATATAAGGGAGTCACTCTGCTAATAGAACGGACATCTTGTACAGAAGAATCAGTAAGTTCAAAAGCCCGTATTTCAGGGAAGAGCTTGGAGTATTCTAGAAACTGACCAAAGGCCAACCAGGTTGGAAATTAGTGAGTGACTGGCAATGTGAGTGTCTGAAATAAGACTGGGGAAAGAGGCAAGCTCTAGATCTTACAAGGTTCCAATGGTTACATAAGGGATTCAGATTTTATTCTAAGTGCAGCAGGAAGCCATGGAAGCTCTTCAGTTAGAAGACTGAGATGATCCGATGTGAGCTGTTAGATGATGTGGAGAATGAAGTAAAATGGAAAATGTATGCTGACATGCACACCACACATGCTGCCTGTCCCCTTTGGAGGATTTTGCTTATGAAATTACATCTAGTTCAGCATTCTATTCAGAGGGAGCTGTCATGGGTAGGGTAGGTCCCCACCCTGTGTGAGAGCACTCATGCTACTGCAAGGGCCGGCAGCTGGGCAGGATGGAGGGAAGCGTGGCACCTGGTGAGCAGAGACTCAGGATGCTGTCACAGATTTCTCTGTCACCATGTGCCCAGTGCCATGCAAAAAACTTCCCCCTCCTACATATCCCTCCAAAGGGGACAGACAGCATGTGGGGTGTGAAAGTGTATGTGCATGTATGTATACTTTTTCCATTCCTCGTTTATTCTCCACACTATTCAAAAGCTCACATCAGCCCAGCTGGTGTGGATCAGTGGTTGAGCATCAACCCATGAACCTGGAGGTCATGGTTCGGTTCCCTGTCAGAGCACATTTCTGGGTTGTGGGCTCAATCCCCTGTCAGGGGCATGCAGGAGGCAGCTAATTATTCTCTCTCTTCATCGATGTTTCTTTCTCTCTCTCCCTCTCCCTTCCTCTCTCTTAAATCATTTTTTAAAGGAAGGAAATCTTACCTTTAAAAAGAAAAACTCACAGAAGATCATGTCACTCTTCTAACTGAAGACCTTCAGTGGCTTTCTGCTGCACTTACAATAAAATATGGATTCCTTACGTAGCCAACAAGACCTTGAAAGAGCTAGGTCTCATTTTAAATGCTCCCCTTGCAATTCACTCACTAATTTCCAACCATCTGGGCCTTTGGTCTGTTTCTAGAATACTCGACACTCTTCTCTGAAATATGAGCCTTTGGACTTACTGAATCTTCTGTACAAGATGTCCTTTCTATTAGCAAAGTGGCGCCTTTAAACTATATTGCATGCCATGGATTAAATGCCACTGAGCTCAGAAAGGCAGTTGCACATGGTTCAAAGGGATGCTGCATCATGGGCTGTCCGTGGCCATGGTGACATTAACTATTGGAAGCTCAATAAAAACAGCTGGCACAATGGGGTGCCCACAGGGTTTGGACTGAAATCTATAGTTAAAATTCCAGTTGTAAAACTTACAAGCTCTGAATGTTTGGATAACTTCCTTAAAAATAGTTTAGCCTCATTCTTTATTTTGCATCCACAGATTCATTCATTCATTCATTCATTCATTCAGGCACTATGCTAGACACTGAGTATTAAGCAATGACGAAGACAGTACCTTTACATTTGCGAAGCTTCCACTGATGAGGGGGAAAAGATTATAGATACATGTTAAAATGTCTGGGAGTGATGACTTGGATGGAGCCTCTTTTGCACAGTTTGATCAAGAAAAGTCTTTCTTGGGAAACGACATTTTATTTAATGGGAAATTAGTGACAGACAATGTCAATAGCAAATCCAGAAACAATAATGGAGTGCTTCTGAATTAAAATTTTAGATACTGAGACCATTTTACAGCGTTGCAGTTTGGGGAATTAAGTGAAGTGTAAGGTATGCAGCACAGTGCATGAAGCCTAATCAGTATTCCATAAATGCTAGTTTCTTTTCCCACTGTTTCCATCTCCCATTGTACTTCCTGAGATTAAGGAGGTCTGGGAAAGAGATAAAAGTGCACTGATGTTGGCCAGCATTGTTATTTCTTGCAAACTCATACTCTCTCACACTGTGTGCGCATCCAAATGTGGCAAGTTATAAGTCCACTAAAATATGATACACTAAAAAAAAATTATTTCTTTTCAAATTCTTGACCACATTTCTAACAGCATCATGGTTTGTATTTCTGCAATTTGAATTTCCTACACATGTAATATAAAAAGAAGGAGGAGGACTTAAATTCAAATCAATATTAGTGTGTCTGCAATCCATTATTTGCTGGCTGCATGACCTTTGTTTATATCACCTCATCTTTTTGAGATGTAATTTTCTCATCTGTCAGATGGCAACAGAATTTTAATCATGAAGTTAACATTTAGTGTGCCTACAATGTCATAATCTCCTGGTACATTTGTATTGTTATTCCCATTTTACAGATGAGGAATCTGACATACAGACAAGAAATTTGCCCAAAGTTTCATCACTGGTGAGTATAAGAAACAATATTTCAACTTGTTTATATGTAAGACGAGAGAAAAATTAATGTTTGTTGTTATAAGCTCTTGAGATTTTGTAGTTTATTACCAAACATAGCTGTTATGTGATTGGAGCTTTTAATATACTCATGCATTAAGTCACAAATGAGGGAGCTCTTGGATAAGCACTTATCAGATGCATTTTATTTAACATGTCTCATGTAACAATTAATATATACAGGCAATGTTCTAAGAACTTTATAACGATTAACATTTAATTTTTGTGTCAACACGATAAGTACCACTGTACTATGGTACTTATGGACTATGGCACTATGAGGTAATGTTTACAGTTAACAGCTAGGAAGACTGAGGCACACAGAAGAAAATCAACTGTCCAAGGCCACAGAGCTATTATGTGACATAGCCAGACTTTTAAGCCAAGGAACTTGATTGAGTACGTGCTCCTGGGACGATGCTATGATGCCTTCCATGTATTTGATACTAAGCTCCATAAATCTTGGACTAATTCCTTGCAGAATTCATGTGGTGAATTCCTGGGTGTTGGAAATGTGGTTTTCTTCAATGGAGGAGGATCTCAGACAAAGTGACAATCTCTGAGGATGGCCATGAACTATGTAGGTACATTAGAGTCTTTTTTTTTTTCCCTAAGAAGGATGTTATATTAGTATTTCTCTTATTCTTCAACCACGATCTTTACCATGTCTCCCCATCTGTCCAATGTATTAGATATGTACTCAAAACATTTGGATGACTGAAATTTTGAATGGTGCTACTGGATGTTTTGTCATAATATAAACACAGTTCTCTTGTTCCTGAAAAACACATACCTGGTTGTTCCCTTCATTGGCAACAGTGCATCCTATATGTACCCGAGATCAGAAATGGGAATGTTCTCTCCTAGAGCCAGTGATAATCTCTAAAAAAGAAGAACAATTATTCACATAATTTCCAACCATGTAGCTCGGTACTCCATACTATATCTCTGTGTGTGTGTGTGGGGGGGGGGCGCGAAGAGAGGCAACAAATATATCTTTGCAACATGGACACTGAGTACTGTTTAGAAGTGAGCTGAAGCCACATTTAGAGACATATAGATGAAAAGGAAGGAAGGTCCCACGTTGCCTACGGTAAAGAATGCCCTATACGTACACCTTTGCACACTGTGTAAGTGCTCAGGATATTGTTGAATGAGTCAATGAGATCTCTAATTTACATCATGACTAGAAAGAAAAACTGGAAGCATCAATGGACATTATTAGCTGGTGAAATTTTACCATGAAATCTCCATGTCTACTGAATATGAGCACTGTCACCTCCTGCAGACCTAGGTCCATGAAGTCTAGGTTCAGTGGCTTTCAAACACGGACCATTTTTTGTATTTTAATTGAAAAGATTATTTAAATAGCATTTAATTTTATTAGTGTTTTTATTTTAAGTAAATAGTGTTTATAGAAAATGTTTTTCCAAGTAGAGCCACCATGTAGGGAGGAAAGTGGAGGTAAAATCAGAAATGGAACCCAAATTGATGCCAAACGTTTTCTAATCTACGCTCATCTGAGAAAAACTTTTCCAACTCTAATTCTTTTTGTCACAGTAGACTTAAATGATATAAACAAGTTTCTAGTTTTTGGTCTTTCTATTTCCTGTTTTAGGTGTTTTCAGTTACTGATTGAAATTAGGTAAACTCTATTTTGATTTCTTTTGTACCCTTTTAAAACATAAGGAAAAATATTTTTTCTTTTGTTTAATGGGAACATCCTTATGAAATCATTATTCTCTAAGCTAAAATATATCTTAAAAAACTAAAGTTTGAAAGATTTTAGGAACTCATGCCCAAAACAATGATAAAATGGTCAGTTTAAAATCAATGTGGCATGTTTAATTTTTAAATGATTGTCTAAATATGGAATTATAATAATGTAAGAATTTAGACAAGTATTCTTGGTTATTGCTCTGATTAAGAAGACCCTGATTATATGGCCACAGCTGGTTTGGTTCAGTGACTAGAGAGAGCATCAGCCTGCGGATTGAAGGGTCCCAGGTTCGATTCCAGTCAAGGGCACATGCTCAGGTTGTGGGCGTGACCCCAGTAGGGGTGTGCAGGAGGCAGCCAATCAATGATTCTTTCTCATCATTGATGTTTCTCTCTCTCTCTCCCTCTACCTCCTCTCTAAAATCAATTATATACATATATAATTGATATATATATATATTTTTAAAAAGACCCTGATTATATGTAGTTTACTAAAATAAATCTAAATTGTATATAGTTATATTTATCTATTGTTTAATTTTCCTCGTATTGATAGCCTTCACTCAGCATATGACATATATTCCTGTTTTGTGTAAGGCAATGTTCTAGGAGCTGGTTATCAACAGTAAAAACAGCAGCTGAAAATCTCTGCTAATGTGGAGCTTTTATCCTAGTGGAAGGAGAGCAAATGAGCAATATAAAAATGCTAGACTTTATTTTCAGGTAGTAAGTACTAGAGAGAAAAGTGAAGGAAGAGAGGGGGGATAGGAAGTGTATGCATGGAGGTGACATTTTCAGGGGTGTGACCATGGAAGACCTCCCTGAGCAGATGATCTCTGAGCAACATCTTGAGTTGCTGGAGGAAGTGTTGCAGACAGCAGGAACAGCGGGGGCAAAGTCCTGATACACAGTGCCTCCCTTGTGTTCCAAGACACCAGGCTGGCTTGTGAGAAATGAGTAACTTTAAAGAGTATTTGCAAATAAAAGAAAAAAAAATCTTTCTCTTATAATTCTAAAATAGTGCTTACATGTAAAATCAGTAGGCATGTGCCTATCCCCCAATTTTAAGTCAGAATACCAAAGAATAGTTACTTTCTAATTATAACCACTAATTAAGAAGCAGAGCTGGAGTTAAGCCCACAGAACCTACGTTCACGACAAAGACTTGTACTAATAAATGAGATCAAGGACCAACAAGGTTTTTTTTGCTTCATTTTTTAAAAAATATGTTGTTATTGATTTCAGAGAGGAAGGGAGAGATAAATGAAACATCAGTGAGGAGACTCAGCCATCAGCTGCCACCTGTACACTCCCTGCTGGGGATCCAGCCTGCAACCCAGACATGTGCCCTGACTGGGAATCCAACTGTGACCTCCTGGTTCATGGGTTGATGCTCAACCACTGAGCCACCCTGGCTGAGCTGCTTCAACTTTTCTCTTTCTCCATCTTTGCTGCAAAAAATATTGTATCTCTGTATTAACCTACATAGAAACTAGACACCAAAATAATATTTTACCCCATGTTTTTTCTATTTTTTTTCTTTTTTTTTATTTTTTTTTATTTTTACACATTGAATGGAATTTATTTGACTTTATTTCTGCTT
>NW_006292696.1:9632224-9671073 GCF_000327345.1 Myotis davidii | reverse complement strand
ACAGTCCCCTAGCCTCCCCCATCCCCCAGTGTCTTATGTCCATTGGTTATGCTTATATGCATGCATACAAGTCCTTTGGTTGATCTCTTACCCCCCTACCTCCCACCCCCGAACCCTCCCCATGTTTTTTCTTGATACTGCTCCAAAGATAGCATCCCTGCTTGAAAAATAAAGCAGATTATTATGATGCTATCCATATAATACAAGCAAGCGAAAAACCCTTAGTCTGTGTTGCCCAATTAACTTAGCCAGCTCATTGCCTCAGCGGTTTTCTCTGCTCACGATGAAGCTAAATCTCCTGTCTTCTCTCTGCTTCCTCTCCTTATAACAGCTGTATAAACAATGAACCATTTATGTGTAATCCGAGTTGTCAAGCATGCCTAAAGAGATCACCAGGTCACCTGTTCTGTTCAGACCAAAGTTCAAGCCTCCGGGGCACCCTTCAGTGGAACCCCTTTCTTGTTAACTCTGAACCGCACACCCCCCTCACTTTTTCCTTATTTCACTCCTGCTCTGTTCTCTCAGGCAGGCATCTAAACCGATTACCTGAAAATTTATTCACAAGGAAATGATGAAGAAGGGCTTCAAATAATATCTCGCCTAAGGATTTACATTTAACAAGAGGTTAAGGGCTCAAGGTAAGTTCCAACATTTCTTTGTCACTAGAGAGCAGTGTGGAAAGAAGTTTGCGGGTAGAAGCTGTTTCTTAATCAGCTGTGAAGCAGGCTGACTCTCCCACCTGTTATTTTCCATCACCTGGGCATATTCTACAATAAGCCTGGTCCCTGGAGAAAAGAAACGAAAATTATTTACCCAATCTCATGCTCTTCCATATGCATTATATCAGAGACACCTGACAAGGGGACTGAAGGCGCTAGCATTGCCTAGGGAAGACATAGACACATCATATATATTTATGTATAAATAGGTATTTGGATCAACCATAAGATAAAATAGAAAACATATAAAATTTGATATTTGCAAATGATATATCTGATAGGGGGTGAATATACAAAATATGTAAAGAGCACATAGAACTAAATATCAAAACAACAATCTTATTACAAAACGGGCAGAGGACTTCAAAAGACATCCCTCCAAAGACATACAGATGGCCAAAGACGTAGGAAGAGATGCTCAAGGTCACTAACCATCAGGAAAATGCAAATCAAAACCAATGAGATATCATCTCACACCCATCAGGTCGGATGTCGATTATTTTAAAAAAGGGCAAGTGTTGGTGAGGATGTGAAGAAAAGCTAACCCTTATACAATCTTGGTGGAATGTAAATTGGTACAACCATTATGGAGAATAATATGGAGTTTCCTCAACAAATTAAAAATAGAACTACCTTTTGATCCAGCAATTCTACTTCTGTATATAGTCAGAGAAACTGAAATCAGGATCTTAAAGATATACCTGTAACCCCGTGTTCATTGTGGCACTATTCTCAATAGCGAGCTATGGAAACAATCTAATTGTGCATCAATGGATAAATGGATAAAAATATGTCCTGCTACTCAACAGACATGGATGGACCTGGATGACATTATGCTAAATGAAATAAGCCAGAGAAAGGACAAATACTGCATGATCTCACTTACATATGCATGGAATCTAAAATAGTCTAACATGTGGAAGCAGAGAATATAATGGCGACTGGGGAGGAGAGTAGAGAAAAGGAGAGGTGTTGGTCAAAGGGTACATACTGTCTCAGTTCTGCAAAAGAAGTAAGTTCTGGAAGTCTGTTTCACAATCTAGGTCCTGTGATTCACAATGCTCTAAATATTCCTAAGATGGTAGATCTAATATTATGTGATCTTTACTACAAAAGGAAATAATAAAAAAACAAAAGGGTAGCAAGAGGAAACGGGAAGTGATGGGTAAGTTGATGGCATTGATACCAATGACGATTTCTTGGGTATGTATTTATCTCCAAACAGATCAACTTGTATAAATGAGACATTTACATTTTTGTATGTTAATCACACCTCAATAAAGCAGTTAGTGTTGTATCATTTACAATTTAAAACTCACAATTATGGAACATGATCTGTTTAAATATGTTGTACCATCCACATTATTGTTTTGTTTTTGTTCTCCACAGAGGACAACAGGTAAGCCCTAACTAGGAACATTCCTTAAAAGCATAAACCCCTCCAACGGAAAAAAAATCTTACCATCAAACAGTTTCTCCTCAGCCTTTATGGCACCAGCTAGAGATTCTCAGAGGTCAAGACGCATGTGTGTGCTATTGTGTGTGGACCTGTCCCCGAGGGGGTAATTTAGAGGGCACTGTTGCAACATGTAAATGTATTTGGCAGTCTGATCACAGTTTCTTCCAGAAGGAGGTTTTCTGCTGAAGTTTATGCTGTGCTTTCCACTAACACATAAATCCGTTGGCTCTGTGTTAAGCGTCCTGTACAGTGAAATCAAAGCAGTCATCCGTGGATAAGGTTCACTGGAAAATGTAAACTGGCTTCTCCACACACAGGGAATGGATTAAGCAATGCAGGAGGTTTTGTACACACTCTCCACACGCAACATCTCTCTTCGCAGGGGAAATTTTTACTGCAACATTTCTTATTGCACCTGCCAACTCTCTCGTCTCCTAAAAACACAAATTCCCATTCCACATTGAAGAATGAGTAATGCTTCTAAGTGCCCAGAATATGTTTATAATAATTGATATTTCATCCTCCAGTGCCAGGGCTGCACGAATGGAGTGCTTTATTTTGAAGGCTCGGGAATGTGCTTTTGTCCCTTTGGTATCCTGCCCAGATTTACTATGCCCACAGTCAACGCAGAACTAATGCAATCCAAGCACATAGAGGCAGCGTCTCAAAGAACAGCGGAGCACCAGAGGCTTGCATAATGTTTCCGAGATATCAAAGTTTTCTTTGGGGAGATAAAGGGATGATACGGAAAATACCTGGGGTGGGCAGAGGGGGTAGGGGGTGGAGATCACCTTGGTTTTTCTAAGGCATGAGATCTGTATTAATGGGGATAATATGGCCTGAAATTTAGACTCCAAAGCTTATCACACCTCTAAACTTCCTTTGTTTAACTCAAGTATTATTATTTGTTGTCATAAACTCTTTCTGCTCTTTATAACCACTACTGTATCTTACAGCACAAATAGTTTTGATCACTGATATTTGTAGGGCGCGGCTATAAGGTTAAGCCTGGGACTGACCTGCTGGCAAAGCCACAAACAAGTCCCAGCTTAGAGGGCAGAGCCCTCTTAGCATAATTAGGCTTGACCTTATGCCGCTCCCTAGATCTTATCTGGATAGCTAATGGGCTGAGGGAAATGTAGCAAGTGCTGCCAAAACAAGTGAAACTCATAAGAACATTGTAACTATGGTGACCACTACCTTGTTTACCTCTGGCTATAAAATAAAGGCTCAGCTTGCCTCTGGATCTCTCTCTGTGGCCTCAGCCAGGCACAGGAAGATCCACCTAGACCCAGCTTATTCTCTTTGTCTTTTCTACATCCTTTGCCCACCCCCCCCTTCCAGGCTCACCAACCCCTTTTATATAACTTTCCATGAATCTTATCTCTTATTTTATAACTTTATTAATTTGAATCATTTTATCCAATTATTTAAATGTACCTTGTATATTTTTGGCTATAAAATATAAATTATAAGAATTTTAGGACAGAAACTAATATCTGCATCTGGATAACTCAAAAAATGTGCATTTGATGCTCAATTAATTATTATACATTACTTAATTGGTTGATAAATTGTTAGCATTTTCCTACTCTCTATGCTTTTTTACCTTACTGTCTCTTCATGTCCTCACACATTTACAATGTAATGTTTTGCTAAATCAAGAAAAGAATAACCTACAAATGCCTTCAATTGAAAATCAAAGTGCCCATTTCTTGTCCTTGTAATTATCACCAATTGTCATCCCTGGAGAGTTAAAAAGCACTCATTGGCAAAGGGACTGGACATAAACAAGAACAACCGACATGACTTGTTAGGTGTTGTTGATGCTATTTGTGCCATGAAGGAGCATTCATGTATTTTTATCTGACCATCACCCTAGACTCTTCCAGCTTTCCAATCTCAAGGGCCAAGGTTTTCAAATAGAACCTCTTAAAAATAAAACCATTGGGGCTTATGAATGATTTAACTTAAAAACAGTTGAATATTTACAATGAAGTATCTGGAAAAAAATATTTTAAAAGCCCATTTGTAATAGCATAAAAATAAAAGATGTTGGTAATAATTCTAACCAAAAAGATGAAACATCCATTCACTGAAAACTCTGGAGCTTGATGAAATTGGAGAAGACACAAATCAGTGGAAAGGTATCCCATAATCGTGGGTTAGAAGAATTGATATTGTAAAAATGTCCATAGTACTCCAAACCATCTATAGTTTCAATACAACCCTCTTAAAGTCCCAAGGTATTTTTCACAGAAATAGAAAAAACAATTCTAAAATGCATATGGAACCACACAAGCTTTCTACTAGCTAAAGCAATTCTGAGAAAGAAGAACAAGACTGGAGGCATTACACTTTATGATTTCAAACTTTATTAAAAAAAACTACAGTAATAAAAATAACATAATGCTGGCATGATACACACATAAGCCAATGGAGCAGAATAGAGAGCCCCCAAACAAGTTTATATACAGTCAACCAACATTTGTGAAGGGAGCCAAAAATACTTCATGTGGAAAGGATAGTCTCTTTATAAATGATGATGGGAAAACTAGATGATCACATGCAAAAGAATGAAATTGGACCCCTGTCTTACACATTTCATCAAAGCCACAGAATGAACTTGAATTGTATTAAAGCCTTAAACATGAGACCTGAAATTATAACTCTCCTAGAAGAAAACTGGAAAAATGCCTCTTGACGTTAGTCTAAGCAGTGATGTGACACACACAAAAAAACACAAGCAACAAAAGCAAAAATCAATAAGTAAGGCTACATCAAATTAAGAAGCTTATACACAACAAAAGAAATAAATCGCTGCGATGGAAAGGCAGCCTATAGTATGGAAGAAAAGATTTGCAAACTGTCTAAGGTACTCATACAACTCAATAGCTAAAAAAACAAATAATCAAATGAAAATGGGTAGAGGACCTGAGTACACATTTTCTCCAAGAAGACATAGCAATGGCCATTAGATATATAAAAAGATGTTCAACGTCGCTAATAATCAGAGACATTGAAATCAAACCTGTAGTGAGATATCCCCTTACCCCTGGTGGAATGACAGTTATCAAAAAGTTAAGAAATAGCAACTGTTGAGGGTGTGGAGAAAGGGCATACATTCTTGCTAGGGATGTAAATTGGGACAGCTACTATGGAAAGCAGTATGAACGTTTCTCAAAAAAAATTAAAAGTTAAATTTCTATGTGACCCAGCAATCTTCCTTCTGGATGTATATCCAAAGGAAATGAAATCAGTATCTCAAGGAGCTATCTGCCCTCGCATATTTATGGCTGCATTATTCACAGCGACAGAGATATGAAAACAGTCTAAGTGACCATCTGCTGATGATGGATAAAGGACAGAGTGTGTTGCTTCCTCCCTTTCTCTATCACCTTCATGGTTCGAGTTCTCCCCAGTCACAAGAATCCTTCTATATTCACCTCTCATCCTCCTGATGCGCTGAAAAGGGAGCCGCCAGTCACATGGCAAGTCCTTGATGTGGCTCTTAGGAAGGAGTGGAGCTCAGCGGGGGATTGTAGCTGTGTAGGGTAGGGCGTCTGTGCAAATTACTTGTAAGTAGAGCATTCGATCTGGAAAGGGTGCAGCATGTGCTTCAGACATTTTCAGCAGAAATAAATGTCTCATTGTCATGGCAACCATCTTGACATTCTGATGTGAACTCAGGCCTGCCTAAGGCACTCCATGGAGATTTGTGCCATTTCCAAAAGGGTGTGCAGTTTGTCTTTGCCTCTCTTCCTGCTTACTGATAATTTAGGGCCATTTTATTGGTCTCTTCAACTGCTACCATCAACTTCCAGATACTGGTCAATTATGAGGAAGTCAAACAAAAGAAAAAGCATCCCCCACAATATGTTTTACTAGTTCAATACCTGGGGAAAAGCTATCAGTCAATATTTTTATCTGCTATGGAATGCACATTGTATTTGTTGGGGCAGTGCCAGGTTCTATAATTTTGAAGCATCAAATTTCCAAACTCCACCCCACGGTAAGTGTTCTTAATGCTCCACTGTGTCTGCTCACTGTCCAAGGGACCGTTCTGCACAGTAGCATCCTTCCATTTTGTGAATCTGCTATCCTTTGTGGTCTTGAAGTCCTCCCATTCCAGCACCTCAGTGAGGAAAGAGCATGGGGGAAGTCTTGCTGCAAGTATTTTTTGGAGCAATTGTGGAAGGGGAGCATATTACGTATTAGCTTCTGTACAGAATCCACATTCGATGAGTTACATACACCCCAGGCATAAGGCCACACAGAGCTAATGTAACAGCTGGGAAATAAAGTTTAGCTGTAAGTACAGGAAATAGAAGAAACAGGTTTGGAGAACAGCTAAGTAGTCTCTACCATGTATATTATATCCTTATTTAATCTTAAAATTAGGTGATAAAATTTTATGTAATGTGTATTTTAACACAGCAACAACAACAAACTATTAGGGGACTAGGATCTTCAGAAATGGTGAATTTATGATTTATTAAAATTCACTAATAAGTACTTTCAATAGTCCACCTCTCATTGCTGAAAGTGACATTCAGTTCATTCATTTTCCTGTCTTACTTAGCATAATGTGGATTGCAATTTCTTGCATCCAGATTGAGGGTCCAAAGGCTGATCAAAACTTTTAGTAAACATAAGTGCCAATATTTTTAAGTTAAAATTGTTCTTTAATTAACATTAAACATTAAAAGATCATTAACTTGGGAACATTAAGAACTTTAGGTAGTTAAGACTCAGGTCATGAAAATTTCACTTTCCTAGCTTTCTTATCACAGTATTGACCATCAATCAGACTTACATGTCCTTCAAAATCACTTAAAGTTATACTAATTATGAGTGGTTCTTCTATGTTTACTTCTCAACAGCTATCATTTCATTTCTCAACATCTATCATTTTATTTATTGATTGCCTATTAGATTCAGGCACTGTGTCAGACAACAGGAACACAAAGATAAACAGATAAATTCCTGACCTTTAGAGTTTTTATTCTATACAGGCAGAATAATATTACACAAGGCAAAAAACCATTTTATTAACAACTACCTAATATTTATTACAAATAACACAGCCTGTCATGAGCCATCAGATTCTTGAGACAGTAGTGTATATCTCCACCGTCTAATTCTCACTTATGGTTCTTTGGTTTGTCTACCATAGTATGATCTATACATTTAGGATAGTGACTCCCAATTACAAAATGTACTGGGCAATTATAATCCTTATTTTACTTGATCTCTCTGCTGTACTTGACACATTTGAGCACACCCTCTGTTTTTGAGCTTCTGAAGCATATATTCTTTTTTTCAGTGACACAGACTTTAGAAAGACTGATTTTCCATCTCCTTTAGTAGCTCCTTTCTCTTGTAAGATTTTTAAAACAGCCATCATTCTTAGGACTCCCTTCTATGCCCTGTGTTCTTAGTACCCCTTATACTCTCTCCATCTTATATTTTCAAATGTAACTTATGATCTATTTATGTGCTTTTGACTCCCAACTATTTTTTTTTACTTTTTTGTATTTTTTTTCTTTATTGATTAAGGTATTACATATGTGTCTTTATCCTCCCCATTGCCCCCACCCCCACCCCCCACTCATGCCCTCACCCTCCTGATGTCTGTGTCCAATGGTTAGGCTTATATGCATGCATTCAAGTCCTTTGGTTGAGTCTCAACTTTCTATCATCAGTTTTCACTTCTTTACTGAGTTCCAAATTTGTAAATACAAATTTATATCCTTTGATCACTCTAAACTTACTTAAAGCCAAATTGAGTTTAACTGTTTCTGCCTTATATCCACAGTTCCACCATCTACTAATAAACCCACTAAAAAAAGTCAGCTCCCATTTTTCCAAACTTCACATCTAATTGGCTGATAAACATCAGTGATTTTATCTCCTAAATATCACCAAGACTCTTCACTGCTCTCCAGCACCTCAGCATTATCAGCATCTCTTCATCTTCCCTGGATCATTCCAACAGCCTCTAAATTGCCCTCGCCCATCAGTGGCTAGTTTTTGCTTTCAAGATAAATTCAAAACTATTTGAAACAGCAGAGACACTTCACTATCTGGGCAGATCTATCTTTTTTTCTTTTCCAGCTGCAAGATGAGTCATTTTGTGTGTCCTTTGTGCTAAGCACATCAGTGCTAATAGTAGAGACATGTTATTTTCCCTATGAAGACTTCCTTGCTGGTCTCTTGTCACAGAGTTAGCCTTCTCTTGCTCTTGGAACCCTTAACTCTGTGTGCATTATTCTTTCAGATCACTTAAAATATTGCGTCATAATATACTTTTCTCATGTCTGTCTATTACCTTGTGATTTGGGAGAGTGCAGAAAAATGTTTTATTCATATTCGTGTCCCTAGTGCCCACCACTGCCTTGGCTTATAATAGATGTCTAATGCTTATTGAGAATGAAAAAGTATAGATGAAAAAATTAATTAATTTAAAGATGTGGGAAGTTGTATTGATAAACTGTGGTTTAGTGAACAAAATAAACAAAATATAAACAGACTCATAGATACAGAAAGCAGACTGACAACTGTCACAGGGGAGAGGGTTTGGTGGACTGCATGAAAAGGGTGAAGAAATTAAGCAAAAAATAACACACACACACACACACACACACCTCAGAGAACAGTATGGTGATTACCAGAGGGAAAAGGGAATTGGTGGGAGATGAAGGTAAAAGCGAGGATAAATGGTGATGGAAGAGACTTGACTTGGAGCAGTGCACACACAATACAATATACAAATGATGCATTATAGAGTTGTACAACTAAAACCTATATAATTTTATTAACCAATGTTACCCCAATAAGTTCAATAAATTTTAAAAAATTAAGAGAATTTTGATATGTAGTTGATCTAGTGTATTATAAATTTGAAAGCAACTCCAAAATAAGGACTATATTCTCAATTAATTCTAGATTTCAATACTTCTTGCATTTAAAAAAACCCACTCTTACATTATTTAGAAATCCCATCTTAGCATATTATAGAAATATTCTACTAGAAAGGTCATTAGCACCATGCTAGGGATAATTGAGGGGAATGAAATGATAGATAGCTTCTCATATAATTGCTGAGAGTAAAACTAAACACAATTTTTATAAAAAGAACTTGGCACTATAGTTCAAGAGCCTTTAACAAGTTCATATCAATGTGTCCAGTAATTTTATACCTGAGAATCTATTTAAGGACCCAATCAGAGTATGTAAAGGTATTTAGGTAAAAGGATATTTGCCACAATGTTATTGTGTCTACCAGTAGGATAACGGGAAATAGGGTAGGAGATAAGTAAATAAAGATGATGAATTTCTAAGAGAGAATATTATATAGTCATTTAAATTAATATTTTAAGGGGAACAAGCAACCAGAAATATATGATCTTTAAAAATAAAGAGTGAGCCTGACCAGTGTGGCTCAGTGGTTGAGCATTGACCTATGAACCAGGAGCTCATGGTTTTATTACTGGTCAGAGAATATGCCCAGATTGCAGGCTTGATCCCTAGTCGGGGGCACGCAGGAGGCAGCCAGTCAATGATTCTCTCTCATCATTAATGTTTCTATCTCTCTCTCCCTCTCCCCTGCTCTCTGAAATCAATACAAAAATGTATATTTTTTAAAAAATACAGATCCCTATCTGTCTTAAAAACAATGTACTGTATTTTTCCATGTATAAGATGCTATTTTTTTCTAACATCGCCGTGCATCTTATACATAGAAGTCAGCCTAAGAGGGCGCCACACAGGTGTGTAGCTGCCCATAGCTTGTCAAACAGGCTTCCTCGAATCAGGAGACATTGTTACTGACATTCAACCAACCTTATTCAATGTCAGGCAAGAATGTTTGCAAACGAAATGAACACTGTTGATTTTACAGGAAAGGCAAAATGGTACTTCAATTGCATGAGGAGAGAAGGGTTGGCCATGAGAACATGAACAAAGTTAGCTCAGAAAATGCCACCAGTTTTATGAGGATGATCTCACATATATAGACAGTGACTCAGATGACAGCAGTGATACAATAGAAGTTGAAGAAATTGATATGTCTGGAACTAATAGTGATGAAGAGAGCAGTGATGCGACAGAGGCTGAATAAAGTGATATGCTGCATAATATCATAGTGCTGGTATGTAAACATTACCTGTGGTAATTACTAAACAAAAATATGTTCTGCTTTATGTTTAACATATTGATTCCTTAATTTTGGGTTGGAAAAGTGGTGGGGCATCTTATACATGGGGGAATCCTATACATGGAAACATATAGTATATAGTATATAGTATATAGTATCAAAAATATATGCAGGAAACTAGACTGAAGGAGTTTATACTAGAATATATATAATGATTCAGTGTTATAAAGATAAGCATGAGTTATCTTCAATCATATATTAAATTTATAATCTGAAAAAAGTAGCCAATAAGTAAACATTTGAACTAGATCTTCCCAGAAATCGGTAACTCCCTGCTGAAAAGTAATCATGCTACATGACCCTGAG
The DNA here is from genome assembly GCF_000327345.1 of Myotis davidii. NCBI lineage: Eukaryota > Metazoa > Chordata > Mammalia > Chiroptera > Vespertilionidae > Myotis > Myotis davidii. Next base: position 9,660,371 of record NW_006292696.1, on the reverse strand, counting down.
CCATAATTTGCCCAGATTTAGCCTATATACTGGGTGGCTAGCTACTTGTTTCCTGAACAGAAAACAGGAGCTTGGCAAACAAGATACTTCACTTGGCATTTTAAATATAGGAGATCGGAGGTGTTAATCCGCCAGCATTTGGAACTAAAGTACAAGTGTTATAGTAAAGAAAAGATGCAGTGGGACCCAGGGAGGTGGAAGGCTAGAGCTATAATATATTAAGAGCATAACAAAGCAGAAGCAATGAGAGAGAACTTGACTGGGCAAGACTAACATTCAGCTCCCGAGAAAGACAGATTGCTGGGTCTGTTTCTGATAGTTTCTCGGTTTCTCAAACTCCCAGGTGTATAGTGATCTCTGGTAACTCACTCCCTGTGAAATATATATCTCATTACAATACATTCCCTCTCCCTTCTTTCTTGAGATCACTAGTGTCACTGTTACTTGCAACCAAAATAATCCTACATAAAACAAGGATTTTCCAGTTGATATCCACAGGATCTAGGACTACCAGTTGTTAAAAGATTTAATGATTCTTGTTTTTGTTGGTTTCATTCATTTTTATTAATTTCACTCCTCACACAGGACCCACTATCCTTATAGAAATTAGAATATTTGACTGCAATACAACTGTTTCTATATCTAGAATATCTGTTTCTATATCTAGAATATCTAGAATATCTATTTTATTATTATCTAGAATAATAAAAGCGTAATATACTAATTAGACTGGACGTCCTTCAGGAGGTCCTTCTGGATGGGGACAAAGCCAGGGCTGTGAGGGAAGCCTGGGTCCTGGGTGCCTTATGGCAGCTGGAGGGAAGCCCGGGTCCTGGTTGCCAGAGGGAAGCCAATGCTGGCGGCTGGGCGAAGGAAGGCCTGCTCTTGCACAAATTTTGTACATCAGGCCTCTAGTCCTCAATAAAGGGCAAGGTCCATGCCATTCTTCACTGTTCTTTTTTATCCATTTATTTATTTATTCAACTAGAGGCCTGATGCACATCCCTCAACCTGGCCTGCACCCTCTCGCAGTCCAGGAGCCCTGGGGGAGTGGGGGCGGGGGGGGGAGCTGGCCTAAGCTAGCAGTCAGACATCCTTAGTGCTGCTGCAGAGGCGGGAGAAGCTCCCACCACTGCCGCGTGTGCTCACCAGATGTAAGCCTGACTGACCACCATGGGGCAGTGTCTGACCCTGATGGTGCACATCATAGCAACCAGTCCTTCTGTCGTTCGGTCAATTTGCATATTAGCCTTTTATTATATAGGACAAGTACTTATTTAGTGCCTACTTTTCCCAGCTCTGTGCTAGGCTCGCAGTGATGGCGAACCTTTTGAGCTCGGCGTGTCAGCATTTTGAAAAACCCTAACTTAACTCTGGTGCCGTGTCACATATAGAAAATTTTTGATATTTGCAACCATAGTAAAACAAAGACTTATATTTTTGATATTTATTTTATATATGTAAATGCTATTTAACAAAGAAAAATCAACCAAAAAAATGAGTTTGCATGTCACCTCTGACATGCGTGTCATAGGTTCGCCATCACTGCTCTAGGGACACAGTAATCAACAAGACAAACATTGTTTCTAATCATGTGGGACTTATAGCTCAGTGCAGGGAAGTACATTCTAGGTATTGTACTGAATGAAGGCTACACTAAACATCACTCAGTGAGTCAGTTGGAAAAATTAGGTACTTTTTAAATATTTCAAAGGCTATTTTTTGGGGGGGGGTTCTTTAAAAATAGTAATAAAAATGCCCCCAATGGATCTACAAACATTGGAATTAAGAATAATTAGTAAGCCAGGCTGGTATGGTTCAGTGGTTAAGTGTCCTATGAACCAGACGGTCATAGTTCAATTCCTGGTCAGGGCACATGCCTGGGGTGCAGGCTCAATCCCCAGTGTGGGGCGTGCAGGTGGCAACTGATCAATGATTCTTCCTCATCATTGATATTTTTATCTCTCCCTCTCCCTTCCTCTCTGAAATCAATGAAAATATATTTTTTAAAAAGAACAATTATTAGAATTTTTAAGAATCAAGAATAATAATTAAGTTTACACATTTCTTTTGGATTGAATTATGGAGAAGCAATTCCAGTCTAATTGATTGGGTCTGTATGACTTTTGAATAAAGTATTGCCACTCTTACTTTCCTTGCATCACTGCTGAAGAAGTCCCACTTTGCTCATCATGAGAACCAGAGACACGTGGTCTATAAACTTTATTAACTGTCATTTGGATGCTACATACAGTGCTCACAGGACCAGGCCTCGGGTGCTGCTCCCTGCAATAGTTTCACATGAATGTTTTAAAATGTAATTAAGTCTAAGATTGTGTTTTTTATTTGTTTGGTTTTAGGTTTATGATAAGGATTATTTAAATTTTTCTCTTTCAGATCTCAGCCAAATTTATTTAGGAAATAAATGTTAAAAGTGATTCATATCACTACTTAAATATTGTGATGCATTTGTACTATGTATTATGAAGCAATGAAACAATAAAAAAGAATAAGATATTCCAGATGTTTATCTCTACCTATAGCTAGATTTAGATAGATCTAAAGAGAGAGAACTATTTATTTTGTATGTCTGTAGTGAACATTGTAAATTGTCTACTTAGCATCTGTGCCTTCCCTTCTTCTTAGGAGCATCCGCAGGAATCTTCAGGGGTTCACACTTCTTCCATGAATCCCATGTGTCTCCGTGCGATGGTGCCCGCACTCAAGACTCCAAACTCTGCTTCCTTATCAGTGATCGGCTCAGGAGTGTGACCCAGTACAGCCTGTGCTGAGGGAAGTTTGCTGTGGGCCTTCCAGGAACGCTCTTCTTTCCCTTCTGGTTTAGCGTCTGTACGCAGCTATGTCTTTCTTAGGACGCTGCTATGTGTGGATGTGAGACCCAGAACTGCTGAAGCCATCCCACTAAAAGCTCAATGCAGAGGCCAAGTTCAACAAGGAATCACAGGAAATAGAGCCAGAGGCCCTGAATTAAGTCAACCTGGAAGCCTACATTTATCTGGACATTCAGTAAGGTAAGCTTATTGATAAATGTCTCAGTGCTCAAGCTAGCATGTTTTGAATACGTTAACCACCCCCACCCCTTATGCAGTTAGCTTCCTGTGTTTTCAATTACCCACTTTTGACTGTGGGCTGAAAATATTAAATGGAAAATTCTAGAAGTAAAAGTTTTAAATTGTGTGCCATTCTGAGTAGTGTGATGAAATCTTGTGTCATCCCGCTCTATCTTGCCTGGGACATGAGTCCTCCCTCTGCCCAGTGCAGTCACACTATATAGACTCTCCCTGCCTGGGAGTCATTCAGTCCTGTTGATTATCAGCTTGATTGTCATGGTATTATACTGCTTATGTTCAAACCATCCTTATTTCACTTAATAAAGGCCCCAAAGCACCCAGAATAGCGATCCTGGCAATTTGTATATGCCAAAAAGAAGCCAGTGAAAATGCATATATTACTATAGAGTGAGTTTCTTTTTTATTTAAGTATAAAATCTATAAATATAATTTAACATCCTATATAATAAAAGGCTAATATGCAAAATGTCCCCCTGACTGGGAGTTCAACTAGGGGGCGGGCCAGCCTGCCAACCGCCCGTGGCCCCTCCCTTCAGCTGGCCCGGCCCATCGGGGCAGGTCAGCCAGACCCCACCTGTGCATGAACTCGTGCACCAGGCCTCTAGTAAAATATATATAGTAAAAAAAAACACAAAAACAACACATATATAGGGTGTCCTAAAAAATGTATACACACACACACACACACTTTGAATAATTGTAAAGGCAGTGTTTATCAAAATACATTTCATTTTAAAAAATGAGCTATCAGCTGTTAAAGTGTGTGTACATTTTTTGGGAACACACTGTACATAGGGTTTGGTGTTATCCACGGGGGGTTTTGCAATGAATCCCCAGTGGATCAGGGGGAACTGCTGTTTAGCTTTTGCTGCATCCAAAATCATCCTAGCCCGACTGGTTTGGCTCAGTGGATAGAGCGTCGGCCTGCGGACTGAAGGGTCCCAGGTTCGATTCCAGTCAAGGGCATGTACCATGGTTGTGGGCACAGCCCCAGTAGGGGTGTGCAGGAGGCAGCTGATCAATGTTTCTCTCTCATCAATGTTTCTAACTCTCTATCCCTCTCCCATCCTCTCTATAAAAAAATCAATAAAATATATTTTAAAAAAATGTTCTATAAAAAAAAATCATCCTAAAGGCTTGTATGTTTGTGTAGATGTGTAGGAGCACATCATTTCATTGAAGAAAGACCAGAAGAACTCACATTAGTATACAACAGTGATGGCGAACCTTTTGAGCTCGGCGTGTCAGCATTTTGAAAGACCCTAACTTAACTCTGGTGCCGTGTCACATATAGAAATTTTTTGATATTTGCAACCATAATAAAACAAAGACTTATATTTTTGATATTTATTTTATATATGTAAATGCCATTTAACAAAGAAAAATCAACAGAAAAATGAGTTCACGTGTCACCTCTGACGCGCGTGTCATAGGTTCGCCATCACTGGTATACAATAATAAAAAAGCGGGTTGAGAAAAGAGAAAGGAATCCTCCACTTTTTATTTCATCTACTTCTTTATGGATACATAATGGAATTTTAAAATACTGTATTTCAAACAAAATAGAAATATTAAAAAAGGTATTTCCAGTAGGATGCTCTTTCATTGTTCCCTGAGGAAACTACACTACCATCTTCTAATTTCCAGCAAAGTCACTATGGAATTCGTCAGAAAGTTCATAGACAGATATTTCAGCATTGGCTGCATGGTTTATTATAAAGAAGACGAGAGCCAGTGTCGGGAGTCCTGGGTTTCTCTCCTGTTTCTGCCCCTCATTTAGGTGTCTGGTCTCAGGTAAAGCATAAAACCACCTGGGCCTGGTTGCCCTCAGCTGTATTGTGAGAAGAAACCCAGACATCTGTGTTAAGATTTTCTGCCCTTCTCTGATGTTTTCTTTCTACCCTATTCACAAATGAGATAGGTTAGCTGGAATACTAGCTGGCGGCTAGAAGGACCAGATGAGTTGACAGTGTTTATATTCAGTGATCTCAGAACTGCTATGCCTGGCTGCAGCTGAAGGGGGGAGAAGAGGGGGCAAGAAAAACCACACAGAAACGTTCAGTGCATTGATTCATTCATTCTCAGGGGAATGCTTTGCAGTGGTCATTAAAATAAAGATGGCAAAAGGCTGGGATGTTTACCTATGAACTTATTTTTCTGTTGTTCTGTAATTTTCTACAGAACAACAGTTATTGAGATGTAGTTTTCATCTCAATAATGATGTTTTCTTTTGTCAGGTCAAAAATGTATTCACTTTATTCTTAAGCTTTAAGAATAAAGTGAATGTTGTTGTTTTTTCCCTTTTGTCTTTTTGTACGCTTTTATTCCACATGTTTAATAAAAGAGAGAGTAAGTCATGGGAATGACAAAAGTTATCTTTTGGCCATTAACACAGCTGTTTAGCTACTTACGCTCTTGTTCAACACAAGTTTAGTTTTTCTTATAAAAATATGTAATTTTATATGTTATTAATTATCCTAATAGTTGTTTACAATAATGCAATTACCTTCTTTGTTGGCTGTGTATTCTTACTTTAAAAACATAATTGGTGCTAATGATTTCTTACAAGGTGATATTTTATAATGATTGAATGAGGCTTAATACACATGTTGTTAGGAATCAAAAATTCTTGAGGAATAGTTCTAGGGAAATAGTGTCTCCCATGAACAGATGATGAAGTGAAAGTCTTAAGCTGCTAATTATTTTTCCTAATTAGTTAGCTAATTATGTGGCTAGTCAGCCCAGATTTTATATTAAAAAAAAAAGAAACTCACTCTATACTCTTCCCTCCCCCTTTTTGGCATCATTTAATTTATTTTCTGGCAGAAAAAGTATGAATTTAAAATAGATCCATGTAATTGCAAGTAGTATTAAAATATGCTTCAGGTGAGGCAGTATAACCATTTCAGTTCACAATGTTTCTGTAGTCACAGGTAACACTTGTCCTCCTAGTAGCGCAGCTGCCAGACCAGGGAGATGATAGGAATCCTATATAATAAGAGCTAATATGCTAATTAGACTGGACAGCCGAACATCCTTCCGGAAGTCCTTCCAAGCAGTTACAACATTTAAGGATCATTCCCTGTGCTACTGTGTTTTCTAAGCCAGCAAACAATAGCCCTCTGACTCTTGTTGCAGTTAACTAAGGTTTACGCTAGACCTTGTTAAATGGAAATTTCATTTAACCAGGTGCCCATTCTTAGCATTGTTTAGGCATTTGCGTCTATGCCACACGAAGCTATGTTCATCTATCAAGACTCCTTAAAATACAAATGTTCAGTCTTTGTTTGCTCTTGGTTTTGATGAGGGTCAGTGGGGGTAGGCTTTTAAACATCGTGTTCTGTGTGGAGGAAATTCAATAGTAATGCTATCACTCACTGGTGATTTCACTCGCTGCCTCCTTGCTCCCCGCGAGAAAGAGGAAGGAAAATGGACAAACGTGAAAGAGCCCCACGGGCGGCAACTGTGAACCAAGTGCAGGCACATGTGTGCGTGTGTGGCATTTGTCAACAACGTAAGAAATCCTCCAACTTGTGAAGAATTTCTGTGAGTGCCTTTGAGCTAAACTGTCCAGAAATGTCGCTCGTACGCCGGGAAGCACAATCTCAACAGTGGGAGATGATGTTCCAAAGAATGGCAATGTTGTCCCCCATATTTTATACACTCCAATCCAAAGAGTAGACTGTACGTGGGTTACATGAAATCCACTGGTGACATTTTAGGAAGGCGGGAGAAAGCACCCCCCCCCCCCCCCCCCCACACACACACACCAGTACAACAAATTCACATCCCTTTCTTCTCTCAGCCTTTCAACATTTCTATGTCTGCATTTATTCCTTATTTGATATTTAGCATATACTTTCTTCTGTTTTAATTCAACTCTTAGTAGAGAGCTTGTTGTATGCTGCACTATTTGGCACATGCTACATGCTATATTTCAATAAATCTTTATAACAACCTTATGCAGTGGGGACTAATGTTATACCCATTTACAGCTGTGGAAACTGAGGTTTGGAAAGTGAAGTGACTTACCTAAAGTGATGCAGCATGTAAGTGATGGAGAGATGGTGTCAGTCCTGACTACCTGGCTTCAGCTTCCATATTCGAACTATCCTTCCTTCCTCCTTCATATTTCTGCCTTCCCCTCCCCCATATGAAAGAGAACCCAGGCGTTGGAAGTTGGAGAGGAGAATGAAGAGCAGCTAGTGTCTACGCAATAGAAGTAATTGACAGGATTAAAAATTTATTTAGAAAATAGATTTTATTTAATGCTTCTCGATTTTTATCTCTTTTCTAAAGTCACATAGATACGTGGGAGCCCCTTTTATAGGTATAAATGTGGGGAAACATGGGTCTCCCCCATCTAGCTGCAAAGGCAATAGAAAGCCTGGCTGGCTGAAGGGCACCCTGAAGGGCACCCTGAAGGGCTTTCGCCTTAGTCAAACATTTCTAACACGGAGGAGCACTCTTTGAAGATTTGCTATTAAATCCTTAGAGTCTCTTTTTGTATTGTTTCATATCTCACTAATGTGCTTGCTTTAAATCAGTTTTATTTATTCTTTGCTCATTTTATTACAGTAAAAAGATGCCATTCTGACCTCACAAATTACATTCCTTTTTATATTTGTGCTGTGTGGGAGTTGTTTTGTAAACCTTACAAAGCAAGGTGTAATGAAAAACAGCCTGCAATTCAAGAAACTAATACAAAGAAAAAAGTGCTTTGAAGAATAGCAACATGAACAAATGCAGAATAAACCAGCAAAATAGACTGTCATAAAAACACATCTTAACGATATTAAATTATACATTATTTTAAATCTTCAAATTAGTATCTTGGAGGCGGTAGATGATTAGAAACTTACTATGTTTTCCAAAATAGAATGACACTCAGGTTTGTGTTGTTCTTATTGTTTTCCTTTGTATTTTCTTCTCCAAACAATAATATTTCTGCCTCCATCAGTCAGACTAAGAAATAAAATAAACTAGACATGAACTAAGTACTGAAAAATTATTTAAATCAGACAACTTATGTATAACCCAAAGATTCTGTGAGATTAAAATAATAGATTTCCTAAAATAAGTTTATTCATCTTTTAAAAACAATCTGACAAATGACAGATTTATAAAGTTGCAAAGACAAGAACCCGGCTGTAAACTTTCTCATCCTTTCAAAGTTCATGTAGTCATAAGACTTTCTCTGTAGTATAAACATGATTTTGACTGCAGTGAGCCCAGTAAGGAAATTATACAAAAAGGGGTGTGAAAAGTCAGGATATAAAGTATCTGCATAAATTTGCATCACTTACACATCCAGAAAAATTTCACTCACCAGCCAAATTTAGTTGAACAGAGGAGAGCATTTTGGCTCCGCCCCCACATTCTGACTGCGGCATTTGCTTCAGAGCGCCCTGTCTCATCTACTCTTACAAGTGCTTTCCCTGCTTCTGCGCCCATAGCGCGGTATTGCACAACTTTGGGCAAAGTGTTTGCTTGGTGCCCATTTTCTCCTTCTGCGCTGGTAAATGTCACAAGGACAAAATCATTGTCAAGTCTCCCCTTGTATCTCCCAGTGTCCTGCTCAGAACTGAGCATTTAGTAGATATTCAATACATATTTCTATTTATGAATTAACTTAAAAATGTTAATGTTGACATAATTGCAGGTGTCTCCCTTTTTCTCACCCTTTGCCCACTTCTACTCGCCCCTGCCTCCATCTCTCTTGGCCTTCACCAAACTATTGTCCGTGTCCATTGGGAATGCATATATGTTCTTTAGCTAAGTCCTTCACCTTCTTTATTCAGTCACTGCCACCCCCTCCCTCTGGCACCATCCAGTCTGTTCCATGCACTCATGCTTCTGGTTGCATTTTGCTCATCAGTTTATTTTGTCCATTAGATTCCACATATAAGTGAGATCATGTGATATTTGTCTTTCTCTGACTGGCTTATTTCACTTAGCTTAATACTCTCCAGGTCCCTCCATGCTGTTGCAAAGGGTAAGAGACCCTTCTTTTTTGTAGCTGCATAGTATTCCATTGTATAAATGTACCATAACTTTTTTATCCATTCATCTGCTGATAGGCAGTTAGGCTGCTTCCTGATCTTGGCTATTGTAAATAATGCTCTTATAACCATAGGGACACATATATTATTTCTGATTGGTGTTTAATTCATATTTGGATAATGAACAAATGAGCACATTGGATATCTCATTAAACTTGTTAAGAGAAACAAAAAGCAGATCAATCCACTGGCTCGATTTAAATCCTCTTATTCCAGTGCTGTGCTGGTTCCTTGAGTCTGGCTCATTCTGATGACTGGGAATAACAGGTTCAGCATAATCCGAACTCAGCCAGGGAATTAGAGCTGCTGACTCACAGTGGGTCCTTGGGCTTGGAAGAGATTTTGAAGCTGTTTAGACTCTGTTTGCATTGGCAAATGAATACTGGATTAGCATTTTGAATGGTCCTATAAACATGCTTTAAACTGTGATATAGTTTGGGATTCGGTTCTGAGGATGGTTTAGTTCAATGTTTAGTTAATTCACATTAAGTTCTTTAGTAATAATAACCCTCTTTAAGTTCTCTAGTAATAATAACCCTCATTTCAGCATGCTTCTTAGAGCGAACTTATATGTGTGTATATGTAAGAACTGATATAGAGACAGAGGTAGATAAAACAGGCAGATATCTATCTCCTGTGCCGTGTATAAGAGATGTGTTCAGAAGCACCATTCTGGGGCTTCATGCCTATTTCTTTGGGGAGTGTGATATTGTCAAAATAATATAGGGGGGAGAATTAGGGGACCTCTTTGTACACATGGATTTATTGTTGACTAATCTCCTCATAAGTTACATGAAGATGAAGATATTTAACAAAGTGAAATATAGGTTTCCATTAAGCTTTAAAGTCCTAAAGGGAATCTATGCAGCCTGTACTCATATTTTTGAAAAGTACGCATCTACATAAAATATATGAAATAATACCTACATATGCAAGGTTACACATATATATTAATTTCTACATATAAACAATATAGCAAATCCTGCACTGCTTAGAAAATACTTCTTAGGTCTTGGATATTAGTTTTAGTCTATCTAGCCATATAGTTTATTTCTCACCAAACTAATTTTTTAACTAAATTGCTGATTTATAGAATCAGTGAAATATTTCCGTGTTAATGTCTGTTGTCCGATTGCCTTTGGAATCCCTGAGCCAATGCTTAGAATTGCCTCACTTGTTAATTTCTTCTACTCCTTATTCCAACCTTCAGCCCCAGCTAAATGGAAAGATATTTGTGCCTTTTTCCTTAGAAGTGAGTGAAGATAATGAGTAATCCTTAAGCGACGTGTTCAGTTAAACCATGCATGTGTTTTAGTCCCTCATTCCATTTGTTTTGCTGTTTTCCTCCAAAGTCCTCTTCTTGAAGCTCTGCAGAGTGGCCATTTTTCTAACTTTCTTTTGCCTTATTTATTGCTAGGGAGGGTCTTTTCTAATTCAAAAATGCAAATGTGTTATTGTGCTTTCTTGCTGGCTCTTAAACGGTCTGCCATTTTTCAAATGGTGCCTTGACTCAGCCAAAAATATCTGCTTCTGCCCAAGTGAGTCTGGAACCCCACCGCCACCTTAGTCACCACCAACTGTGACTTCGCTCCTCCTGCACCCACAGCGGGTGACTCCCTGGGACTCAGTCCGCAATTCATCAAGCCTGCCCCATGCCAGTTTCCGTGATGCATATGTAACTGTTACAGAACTGGCGCGGAAGAAGACAGCTGGACACGCGGAGGTTTCAGGAAAAGCCTTTATTCAAAGCAGCGCTGCTGGTCCAGGGGACTCTAAGATCCAGATCCTGAACAACTTAGCCAGTGAGATTTTCTCTTCCTATATTTCTGAGTTTCTTTGTTTCCTGACTACCGAGCTTCTGTAATGGACTCTTACAGCCCCTCCACCTCGAGAATCAGTTAGAATGGTTAATTTAGATTGTATCTAATGTCCATCCTGGAAGGCGCCAGTGACCTCCCTCTAGTTAAGCTGTTACATCCTTGGTTTATGGCCCTTGTAAATTGGAAGTACTTAGGTAAATAGCTCTTGCAAGACCAGATAATTAAGGAAGGGGCAGTGACTTCAGGGATGCGCATTAGGGACATTGATTAACTTAGGTACAGAGTCCGGCTGCTAGTCTCCTACATTCTTTCATAAATGGAGTTAATTATCGGCTAGCAAGAGTGTGCAGTAGAAAGCAGGTTACTGGGACAAATTCAGATTGCTAGCCCCCAAAATGTCTTACGCTCCTCATCATAACCCCATCCTATGTAGTAAAAGCCCAGTGACTCAACAGTGGAACAACCAGAATGACCAGTCGACCAATCGCTATGACATGCACTGACCACCAGGGAGCAGATGCTCAATGCAGGAGCTGCCCGCTGGTGGTCAGTGTGCTACCACAGTGGGAGTGCCGATTGGCTGACCGGGATGATCGGCTGCTCCTGCTGCGAACCCTGGGCCAAGGAGTAGGAATCCCGGCTGTGATTGTTGCGTCCTGGCCCCAGGCTCCTCCTCCTCGCTCCCTGCTGCTTCCTCCGGATGCCCACAGGCCGTGCAGTGCTGCCACCAGGCTCACAGAGCTAACTCCAGAGGCTGGAAGGCTGGTTCATGGCTGCTGCCTCTCAGTGCTTTTGTCCCTAGGCCCAGCCTGACCAGGTCCCCTGGAGAGGCGAGTGCTCTGGCTTCATGGAAGATGCCACACCAGGAGCAGCCACTCAGAGGGCGGGTCCACAGCCACTTGGCTGACCCAGATGAGCAGTGCTTCCGCAGCAGGCCAATCCCTGCAGGCCACACCCTCCACCAGTTCACAAATCCCATGCAACAGGCCTCTAGTAATTATATAATTTATCATGTGCCTATGCCCAGCCACCTCAATTAAATTGCAAGCTCCTTAAGGCAGATTCAAAGTCTGTCCTATAGACTTTGCAAACAGGAAATGTGTGCTGATTGATTATCTAATTGATTGACTATATCCATTTAGCTATGAAGGATAGCAGCATGAATAATAGAAATTAAAACTGGCTTCCCTAATCAGATTTTCTTGGATAGATTAGTGTCTGCGAAGCAGTTGTAAGAGGTCTCAATAAAGTGTCCACAGATTTCTTTGCCTTTGTCTGAAATTCTTTATTTCTTTAACTGTCTTGCCACACTTCCAGTCCTAACCTGACTACATTGAAGAAGATGCCATTTCTGAAAACACTGCCCAGCAAAGTTAATAGTGTGACTTCAATAATGGCACCAAGGGTCCAATGAATTTAAGAGTAACTAGCATGCAGAACATTAAACAGACTTCTTCCTTGTAGGAATTCACAGAGCCTTCAATATTCTCATACTTCGGAAGGGGTGGGGCAGAGAATATGGTGTACCACTTTACCCAAATCTGTGTAAGCATAATTTTTAAAGCATCTTATAAGATCTGTGTGCGGGTCTCTTTTGGAAACACTGAAGTAGAAATTTCAGGTATATCTTATGATTACAGAGGACCATTTCTTATTTTTTGGACAGAAGTCCAATATTAACTTATGTTTGGTTGTTCCTTTTTTAAAACTTTGGCAGTATATTGCAGGACCTTTGACCTCTCCCTTTCCTATTTGGCCATTTCCTCCCATTACGTTAATTTAGATTTATAGATTTTGATACTATGTTATTGCTTTTCTAAAGCTTATCTCATTTTGGGAATCTATGTCGTTTTTGTCTTCTTCCACTGCACAGTGGTATCCTCTGCAGATTGTGTAAGCATGTCTGTCTGTGTGCTTGGTATTCCTACAGACAGAAGGTCTGCGTCAAAGTCCTACCTCAGTCCTTGGCCATGCAGTCTCATTTGTCACCTTCCTTTCTAAGTCTCAGTTTCGTCCTCTGTTCAAGGTTACATAAAGAAAAAAAATTATATGAGAGTTATTCCTACATACAAGATATTTTTGTCATCTTATAGTTAATTTTTTTGTATTTCTTCATATTTTCGTTGATAGGAAACTGTTAGTATGTATGGAGAGTGACACGGGGTAGTAAAAAAACACAAGGAAAACGTCTACATTATGCCTCTCTGTGCTTTTAGAAATTTTATTCTAAAAACATTTCTCCAAAAAATATATAAGTAACCTGATCTCATACCAAGCATCATGACACTACCTCTTTATTTCAAATGACATGAGCCTAAAAAATAATTTAAACAAATGTGAGACTTGCAAGGGCAGGACAAAATATTGATTTAAATGTTAATAGCCTATTCAGTTGTTTATAACTCAGACTAAAATGAGCGAGCTGGGGCCGTATCTGAGGGGAATGCACAAATGGTCTGCCAAGGCCGGGTTCTCATCCTTGGCCATCCGTCCTTAATGGGGAGAGGTAGTGCCCTCTCCATTTCTCTTATGGGCTTGACAAAACATTAGTCATGGCTTTTGTTTGTACTATGAGAGCATCATTTTTTAAAAGTTACCTCTCTTGTGTTCCTCACACTCAGATGCTAATCAATTATGTCCCTTTTTGCCTTTGGATAAAATTCAAACAAAACATTCATTAACACATTATCCTCATTAGACTCTGGGGACACTTTTAATAACACTTGCAGAGACACATGGGGCCTCAGGGAGAACGTTGCTGAAGGACCTGGTCATGGATATAGTATTAGTAAAAAGTTACTCTTGCCACCGATGGGCTTAATGACAAGTGGTATTTTCATTTACTAGGAAACATCGTTTTCTTTTCTCAGATTAAAAATAGATTTTTCTTCATTAAAAAGTACTTTTAGAGAACTGTAGAAATAAGTCTGCCTTATTGCTTGTCTCAAAAAAACTTGGTTACATTTTGTCAATATTTATACAAAAAAGATTACCCCATTGATTTTTTCCAAAAGTATAAGCATTGATATAAATGTTCTGTGCATCTCTTTAGCAGCATGTGAATCAGGCCTATCCAGAGTCTAGAACCTTTTACACATAGTGAACTTTAATAGCAGTTTGCTGCTTCAACTCCTTTAACCCTCACCTGTTTTCATTTCTGTGAGTTTCAGAAGACTTGTGGTATTAAAGTGGTGCAAGCTTTATTAGAAACTTTATTTTATTCTAAAAGCATTCCTCCAAATATATATAACGAAATAATATGATCTCAATATAAATAAAGTTACATACTCTTACATGAGTTTCTCTAACCTGGGGCTTTCAGAGACCTTGGCCTGTCAAAGAAGAGCTACAGATTTCTGAACATTTAGAGAACGTTATTTCAAAGCCCTCCCTCCTCATTTCTAGGTCATTACCAGCCAATCACAGTATTATACTGACAGATATCTTTAATTCTTGATTTTTTTCTCTTTCATAGCCTCTCTTCTTGCCTCTTTTCTTCATCCCAAGCCATTCTGTACCCAGTGCATAAGCTTCTTTGCTTATGTCATGAGTATTGCCCCCAAAGTTTCCATTCTCAACTTCGCTCCACCCTATGGCAGGGTGAAACTAAGATTGAAAATGCTTAAGGCTCTTCAGAGCTTGACCTGACATTGGAAGAAAAGGTTTGCACTGTGACTGAATTCCCAAGCCAAAAGGCATCAGTTCCTTCTTAAATGCTTAGCGGCAAAATAGGTATTTAAAATACACATCAACATAGGAGATAATATTTCATAGAGCAAATACATAAAAATTGCACTCAAATGTATATCTGCACATGCATAACAAATTTTAAGATCTTGAGTTATCTTGCATCAATTTAAATTACTTTTGAATGGAAAATTTATTAAAAATAGGAGCTTTTAAGGCTGTCACTGATAGGTTCATCAAAACCATCCTATCCTTTGCTGTGCCTAATATAAGATAAATGTTGCCGTTAGCCAATGGGGTCTGAAAGCCTCTAGACTTTCTATTGTATACTCAGTATGGCCAGAGCAGTCATCTAGATTCTAGAAGCCAAAATCCGGAATTCTGTGCTGATCAAGAAACTATTGAAAGTAACTATGAATCAACTCAGATGGTCTGTGAGCAGAGAGTGATGCATATTTCTCCTTATAACTCCAGGCTTTCTCCTTGAGGTGTATTTTCTATTATTAACAATTAAGTAGACTATAGTCTGTCACTTGAATTCTCCATCTCAGCACTGCCCTTGCATGATTAAGCAGCCACAAGAGTCAGTAATGATCTGAGGTTGCTTTTAATAACTGCTGTGTTTAAGTCAAATCAGGGTGAGGTGGGTGTTTCAGAAGGTGGCAGTGAGTTTAACCTGAAAATTGAACAGGCTGCGTAATGTGGTCTTCTCTGCGAGGTGCAGGGTGTCATGGTACACCATGGTGTGTGTCCAGGCCCATCTGATTCCTTACTGTTCCCCCAACAAGTGAGCATCTACACTGTAAAAAGCCCAGCTAATAAAATCACCTGCTGTTTGTAATATGGTAGAAATAATGCTTTTACCAGACAAATTATCAAAGTAATTAGTTGTTAATGATGTTTCCAATTTAGGTATTAGTGGTCTCATGTACTTAGTTTAAGCAAAAACAGCAACAACACTTTGTTTATATTGTCAGAAAAGTATGTCTTAGAAAAATCTGTTCATGTTAACCAGCTTGGATAACAAGTTTTTATTCTTCACATTTCGGGGAGGAGGGGGGAATAAACATTTTTCTATTGCCTGAAAGGATAGTTTTCTAACTTTGGTGCCCCTCTGATAGAGGGAAAACCATCATGTCTCTAAAAGACATTGAAATGGCCCTAGCTGGTTTGGCTCAGTGGATAGAGCTTTGACCTGAGGAATGAAGGGTCCCAAGTTTGGTTCCAGTCAAAGGCACATGCCCGGGTTGTAGCCTCGATCCCCAGCGTGGGGCATGCAGGAGGTGGCTGATCAATGATTCTCTCTCATCATTGATGTTTCTATCTCACCCTCTTCCTTCCTCTCTGAAATCAATAAAAATATATTAGAAAATAAATAAAAAGTCATTGAAATGGAAATGTGGGAAGAGCAGAGCTCATGGCATGATCACTTTGAGATAACTGCATAACACTTAAATTCATAAGGTGCATGAAAAAAATAATGACGCACTGAAGATAATGTATCTTTACATTTACATAGAACTATGAAATATATGTATTTATGTAATATAGAGGAGTGGGCAAAAGTAGGTTTACAGTTATAAATATAAATAACATGATAATTCATAAATAAAAATACAAGAATAAATTGTGTTTCCAGTACTCACAACTGGAAAGTAAAATATGAATCTAATTTTAAGGGCCCAGCCAAATTATTTAGTCTAAAATGTCTTGCAGTTGTCCGGTGTCTGTCTGTTTCTCAATGTGTCTCAATCTGCATCTCTCTTTCTCTTTCTTCTTAACTCTCTAAAACCTGAGCACATCAATGGCCTAAAAGCTTGAAAGCCATTGTCCCCCAAGTTATTGTTAGTCTTCTATACCACAGAGCTATGTCTTCCTTTCCCTTAGATTCAAGAAACTTTCAACTTGATAAAATTTTATTATTTTTTAATAAAGATTTGGCAACTTCCCACCATATGCAGTCATTCTTCTAGGTGCTAGGGAAACAATGATAAAGAAAAACAGTCCTGCTCTCATGGGAAATGGAGGTCATGGAAAGAACATATCAGTTTTAAAAATTCACACAACTCTATAGAGTTGCACCTGTGATAAGGGCAATGAAGGCATGGTACTTGGTCATATGAGAATATAAAATAGGCAAATTTGCCTGAATAAGAACAGTCAGCAAATACCTTTCCAAGAAATTAATGATTGACTTGAAATCTGAATAAATAATGAGTTAGGCAAAGAATAGACAAAATAATGAATTAGGCAAAAAATGAACAAAAGCTTTTTCAAGTGTGGGAACATACATGTGCAGGCAGGTTATTTTCATGGGTTGAAAATTAATGTTCTTCACATGGCTTGAAAGCTATCACTACAAAGAACTTCCTCTCTATTGCTTTCATTTTTTTTTGGTGCTTAAATAAATCTAATTAGGGAAAACTAAATGAAAACTAGCCTTCCATTCAGTCACTGTTTGTTTTAAAGATGAGGTTAAAATTTTGGGGTGATGTTTCTTCTGGCAACATGTCTTTTATTTTTTACATCCATTTGATTTTAATTGCTCTTTGTGATGAAAACAATGATAAAAAAACACTAGTTCACACAGGTAGCAAGTGAAATAAAAATTGGAAAAACTTTCCTTGTTGGACATGGATACTCATACATTACCTATCAATGGGATTCTGCAGGGCTCATTGAGGGAACTGGTCTTGAAGCATTTCCTTTAGTCACAAGATTGTTTTGTCAAATTTCAGGTCATTCATAAGCTGAGATGTAGTAATGGAAGAGAAAAGTCATTTAAGAATAATTAACCTTCAGCAAAGCTCGACACGGCTCCTGAATGCCACTTTTTACCTACAGAGAAGTCAACAGGGTCTGCCACTAAGAAGCACTTCCTCCAGCACAGGTAAGTCCAATTACTCATTGCCATTGATACTCCATTGTATTGGTTTAGTAAACATGTTAATAGCACACTGAGGTGGCTGAATGGACAACACTGAATAATGAAATTTCTTTTATTCATATGGGTCAAGTAATTTACTAATTAATCCAAGCAATTTATAAACTCCATATTGCCAAGCTATTCAAGTTGAACATTTTTCTTCTCTCCTCAAAAAAAAGTGAAATTTATGTCTGAATTTCATCCAAATATCTCTAGGACTTTTGGCTATTAAGCCATAGATTGTCTGTATAGTAGAAAATTCTCTCTTGACAGAACTTTAATTGGGGACTTTTATGCCAGTGGGCAAGAATTAGTTGAGGATTGCTGACAGCAGATTTTATATCAATCGATGCCCATGGGTTACAATGACAGAATTTCTTATTCCAAGAGTAGAAAACCAGAATTGTTGCCAAGATCCCAGATGGCCCATACTTTTCTTAAAGGCAAAACTTTTCTTGGCAAAGAAACTTTTCATCATTTCAAGGATCTCAATGGCCTTTATAGTTTTCTAAAGGAGTTTACTAAAAAAAAATGATCTTTTTATGTTGTTAAATGCATACAATAAAGAAAAATCAAATGCTGCAAGGAGCAAGCAAAGTAAGTAATTTCTTTATTGAATGAAGAAAGGAAATGGTGTCATTGCAATTACACTATGTCCTGGGTCAAGGTCTTAGCAGGTCAGCCAGCATGTAATGGAGGTCATCATTTATTAAAGATTTGCCTTAAATTTCTTTCTTTGCTCTAAGCCACAAACTAGATTAATATATACACCTTTGTTCACTAAGGTTCCACCTGTTAGAGGTCCTACTTTGACAAAGCAATAAGCCGTACAGTGTAATTAAAGTCAACGCTTTTTTTGTTGGGGCAAATCCAGACTTGAGTAAATTTCCAGCAATTTCAGACTGAGACTTTGTCTCTTTAGAAATGATTCACATCCTGGAATGTGTTTCTCAGCATGGGAAAGGGTGAAGTGGTCCTTCAGCTGTTCTTTCTTCGGGCTCCTGCTGTGATAAACTTGCAATAGAGTCAGCTCCATGTTGTGTTTCCATTAGTTAGGGGTCTCCAGAGAAACAGACCCCACTAGGAGATTCAAGGAACCAGCTCCTGTGGCTGTGGAGGCTGGGAAGCCCCAGGCTTCCCTGTCAGAGCTGGGAGTCCAGGAAAGCTGGTGGTGCCTGGAGGGCCTGAGAGCAGAGAGCCAATGGTGCAGATTCAAGGCCAGGCCTGAAGGCCTGAGAACCAGCCTTCCAGAGAAGGTGAATGTGGATGTCCCAGTTCAGCAGTCAGAGAGCAAACTCAATCTACCTCCACTTTAAATATATATATATATATTATTGATTTCAGAGAGGAAGGGAGAGATATAAACATCAGTGATGAAAGAGAATCATTGCCTCCTACACGCCCCCTACTGGGGACCAAGCCCCCAACCCAGGCATGTGCCCTGATTGGGAATGGAACTGTGACCTCGTGGTTCATAGATCGATGTTCAACCACTGACCCACACTGGCCAGACGCCTTCACTTTTTTGTTCTAGTCAGGCCCTTAACAGATTGGATGATGCCCAACCACAGTGGGGAGAGCAACACACTTTATTCAGTCTACCAAATCAAATGCTAATCTCTTTCAGAGAAAATCCTCACAGACAAACATCAAAATAACATTTGACCAGCATACTGTGACTCAGTCAAGTTGACACATAAAATTAACTATCATAGTGTTTCTTTACATTCAGGAAGCAAAGCAAAGTCTAAGCACATCCAGTTTATCATGCGTTGTTTTCTGTCTGTTTCTACTTTAAGAAGACCCAAAGCAAAAAAATAATATGATATAATCATAATGGGAAAATACCTTTTAAAACATTCCCATGCTAGTTTATTGGTCCCAGTGCTCACATTGTGTAAATAGTGACAACGGTGCTTTCTGTGAGTGCGCCTCCCTGCTGCCTGGCACGCGTTTGGCAAGAAAAGAAATTGTAATGACATCAGTTAACATAATTATTAGTTTCTCACAAAAAAATTCTTTAACAGAAAGGGAAAGAAGGCAGGAGAAACCTCTGCATCGGTACTCCCTAAAATCCATTTCTGTTGACATAACTGAGGACATGCTAAGATCTAACTCCCACCCTGGCAGGGAAACAGTTATCATCAGCTTGAAATTAAACTAAGTCCCTGAAGAGGAATTAATATAATAAATGGTAGTTTCTAAATGCGGTGGTTGTTTTCCTGTGGTATTTATAACTGTCTCCTCTGGACACTCTCCTGAACTTTTTAGCCTCAATTGGCTAAACAGGTTTGTGAAGTGCCTTATGTCAGACCCATTATTGTTGTCAGTGATGTGCCAAGCCTTGTTCTAGTTGCTGTGTCAATCTCTGTCTCTCTCATATTTAACTAGAGAGAGAGAGCGAGAGGGAGCAGACATTAGATATTACTATCTCACTTAGAAGTATAAAAACTGAGGCTCCACAATCAAACCCTCATGGTATCTTACCCTGAAATAGTTATTATCTATCCGAAAAATGTGTGTATTATGATTGATAAATGAATTCCTAATTCCTATTGACATCATGATTTCAGAGTTTACAATTTTGTACTTTCAAATAATATTTTATTTCTTAAAGCACCTAATATTTCAAATCTAATTTCCTTTAAATACTGGGACCCTTTACATCATTTAATCAATGCCTTCTGACTAAATTATTAAAATCTTTATTAAAGTAATCCACCTAATTTAATGTAGCACAAAACTTGATGAGTTTTTTATTAACTGAGAATTTTAAAACTCTGTTTACTGGAACAGTAAAACAACTTTTTAAAAAATTTGCAATACACCTATTAGTAAATTGAAATTTGTAATCACATTAATCATAGCTACTAACTATTGCTCACCATGTTTTAATTACTGTACATATATATTTTTTTATTTTATTTTCTCAACTATACTAGGAAATAGAAACCAGTTTCCATTTTATAGATCAGAGAATGAAAGAATTGAGGGTTATGGTGATTATATAACTTGCCCAAGATTACAGAATTAGTGAGTAAGTTGGTATTTAAAACCATATGAAACTGTTTCAAAAGTAAGGATTTTAATCATAATTCTACACTATACCTTTGTCCCACAAAAATATATCTAATAATTTAAGTTCATATTTCTATCATAAAAATTATAGCCTACTGATCCTGTAAGGAATACTTTCTTCAAAATTTAAGGATTTTATGATGTTTCATTCTCAAAAAACAAAGATTAGTGTAATGTAAATGGCCATTATAGAAACTTAACATATCAAAAGCAATTTTAAAATAAACTAGAATAAAATGTTTTAAAAATGAATACATCCAGTATAGTAAAGGTAAATATTTACGTACATATACATGTATGCAAAATATGCATTTATTTAGTGCATTTCCATGAGAAATGTTGGAAAACCACTGATGTAGCTGATTTGTTGGAGATACCCTACTAATTGTGTATGTCTCTCTTGCTTTAAAGTTTTTATTGTCCTGATAGGGACATAAATTGTCCTCTGTAGTTTCAAAGTTAGAGAACTTGGGAAATAAGGGAGCAAGATGTTGACATGATCAGGAAACAGGAATGCTCTCTGTTTTGAATATTCTAAAGTATACATGACTCAGGAAAAACATAAATTCCAAAATCCACCTTCCTCTTATTTCCTAAAGTGAAGCATTTTTCTCGAGATTTTTATAAACGTGGTTCAAAATGTACCTTCATGAGATCAGTATAAGATGCCACATTGGTCTCCTCTGTACAGAATTGACTTAATGAGAATAATGCACTTATCCAGATTCCCAATAAACTGTGGTTTTGTTTCTTCAACTTCACTGTGGGATATACCAGAGACCACTACTCTAACAAGGAGGGGACTTTTAACATAATAGTTTCACTTAAGAATGGCAATATTGAGTTCATGTGGGAACAAAAAACCCTAATTATGGTCATAGGCTACTATTATGCACTTTGAATTTGCCCCTTTCTTGCATTTACTTTTAAGTAGAATCTGTGTGTAAATTCAGCACAAAGTCCTTGATGAGGGAATGGCATCCCCCCAGCAGCAAGTGACATCAAAGTGTAATTTTGTTCCTAGTCTACAGGCCAACATACTTCACGTATCATCACATTTCAGAATGTGACAATTTAACACAACACCCACCACTAGAGCAATTCTCTTCAGAAAGTGGCAAGTGTGAGACAAAGGCCAAAACTGTGCCACTTTCTCACAGAAGAGTGAGCACTGGATTTTCAAATGAAAATAGAGACTAGCCCTTGTCTATCCATATTAGGATCGATGATTACCTTCCCGATGGACTCTGAATTTGACAGAAAATGGACCTACGTACCATAGGCCCTTGGTATTTGGTAGTCATTTTTCTTGCAGCATCTGATGTTCTGGAGAGGCACACTCCACTCGGAAATTTGGATCCAGAAGTTCAAGCCTCTGCTTTTCAGTAACAGAGACTAATCCCTGTGATTATCTGCACCCTCCCTTCTTCCTTTCTCCCCTCCCTCCTTTTCTCATCTCCATTTCCAACCTTGGAATCTCTCTCTGTCACTTAGCAGTGTGTTAAGATGCCTCTCACACTTGAAGAGCTGTTAGGAGCTGCAGAAAGGAAATAGCTGTGTAGACTGGGAGGGTACAGTGTGAAAATTCTGTAAAGAAGATAGAAACTCAGGAAATGATGAAGCTGATAAACCCTCACTCACACCTGGTTTCCTCTAGACAAAAATAAGTCAGTATTGGGGAAAGTCCAGTACAGAAAAATCTCATAAAGCCCACATTATTATACCAGAAGCTCCCTTCAGGAGCTCCCAGGGGGTTTCAGGCTAAAATGAGTCTCCCTTTAAGTGCCTTTTACTATTTCAGAGAGATACAGGGTTGGTTCACTTGTCTTCCGAAGCAGGTCATTCACTATGACCCCATGATCCTATCCCTGTCTGGCTGCTGTGAGGACCTTCCGGGATGCAGGCATCTGCAGCCTTTAGTGACCACCCCACTCTGCCCCTCCAGAGCTCTTTCCACTTTCAACTCCATCGAAAGCATAAAAAAAAAGGATCTTACTTTCCGTCCTCTCATCCTATTGCTGAAAAAACAAGATTCTCCTTTCTCCTGACAATTGACTGAAAGCTTGAGATAATGGGAAGGAAGTGTAGCACATAGACTATGTTACAGCTTCTCCCCAAGCCCTGCCTGGCTGAGCTCTTCTCTGTTGCCCAGGGCTGTCTCCCCAAACCCAGAGGGCGCTCAACCCCACTCCCTCCATAGGCAGCACCCTGAGTATAACTCCGGAGTATATCTCACCTCTCACTCAGAGAGAGGAGACAGCTTTCTCTCACTGTGGTCTGAGATCTGCCTCCTGGATTGTCACTTTTGTGCCACAAGCCTGACTTCCTCTCAAGATACTGAACAATGAAACGTTTCATTCCTTTTAGGGAAAACTCCTTTCTGTCCACAGTCATTCACAAGATTTTCTGACATTAGTGCTCCTATTGGATTTATTACTTAGTCGGGCTTAAATAAAATTACCGATGGGATGTCTAGGGTACAGTTCAAGTAGACCAAAACAAGCTAATGCCACTTCCTTTCCATGTCACTTTATCAACCTTGCAGACACGCAGGGGGTCTTGGCTTACTGTGGTTCACGCACTAGGAATCCACTAAGACGAAATGTATGGGCTCAGCCTGATACTTATCTTTTATAAAACCACTAAAGAAGTATTTCAAATGTGTTCTTATTGATTTCACAGAGGGAGGGAGAGGGAGAGAGAGAAACATGAATGATGAGAGAGAATAACTGAAGCTGCCTCCTGCACACCCACTACCGGGGATCCAGTGCAACCTAGGCATGTGCCCTTACAGGGAATGGAACCATGACCTTCTGATTCATAGGTCCATGCTCAACCACTAAGCCACACCGGCCAGGCTAATAAACAAAAAAAGAACTTTAATCCAAATATTAGAAATGTGCTGAGAGAGAAGTGTAGTCTGATCATTAGGGAATTTTCTCAGCCCTTGTTCAAACAACTCATACTCCCATTACATAACATTTTTATCTAGTTGTTCAGGCAGACTTTTAAGGACTGTCACTTACCATTTTAAAGTGAGACTGTGTTTACTAACTGAAAAACATCAAAATTTTAATATGAAATAATTCTAAATTGAAATAAGGGATAGGCAATATTTTTTAAATGAAATACCCTGGATAGTCATCTTGATTTTTCTCAAACCAGTAAATCAGTGAAATAGCTCCTAGGATTTACGAAGTTGTAGATGCTAATTAACTATGAATTACCTCTGTAGTGAAGAATTTAAAAAATAGTATGGTTTAATGGAACCCCCAGGAAATCTTATGCCACATTTTACTCAATAAATTCATATTAACTACTAGCTACTATGATTGATTTAATACGATTTCCTTTTCCTTATTCTAAAAAATAGTTCAGAAAATGCTTGAGAAAAAAAACAGAAAAAAATTTTTACTGACTATGTGTATGTATATGCAATGTATATGACCACACAAAATATACATTACTATGGAAGAAGGTTCTTGTCCTTTAAATTGGCAAATGTAAATAAATTAGTACAAACTCTCAGCATGAAAATTTGGCAATAGGATTTAAATGTTAGCATGTTTCACTTTTTTCAGTCAAGAAACCTATATCTAGAATGTATCTCAAGGAAATCAGCATGGTTGTGTGCAAAGATCTAGCAACAAGAATTAGAGATCTTCAGTTTCCATGACTGCAGAACCTATATCAGTTTTGTTTACTATTACATCACATTGTACCTAACCAACACTTAGCTGACAACATATATTTAATATAGAGTGGACAAAAGTAGGTTTATACTTGTTCGTATGGAAAATCATACAATGATTAATAAATAATGATACAAGAATAAACTCTGTGTTTCGTGTTGTCATACCTGAAAACCTACTTTTGCCAACCCTGTATGTATTTATGGTCAAATAAGTGCATACCCTTAAAAAATAAGATTTATCCAGAATCAATGGTATTAAAGATATTAGTGAATAAAGGAGCCAAAATAAAGAAAATAATGAGCAAAATATAATAAACACTTTTGCAAAAACAAATGAGATATTGTAACATATCTCTAATAGAATTTCTGAAAAGAAAGAACAGAGATAATAAGCTAAAGCCATATTCAAGAAAATAATAGTTTAAATATTCAAAATTTATGAGGAACAAAAAATGAATTAATAAAAATAGATTCACACAAAGACACAATGTAGTGAAACTTTAGAACAATAAAAACAAATAGCAATATGTAAAAGCATTAGAAAAATAAAAAATGAATAATTTATTTAGAGTGTTAAAAACAATGGTTAGAAAAGACATAAAATGATACATATTTTTACATATAATACATTTAATAATTTGAATAGAGAACAAATATCAAAACTCACTAAAGAAGAAAAAAAATCTAAGCTTGTAACCAGTAAACAATATGAATCCATAGCTGAAAATTAACCCATGATATTAATGCCAGATAAAGATAGATTTACAGAAAAGTCCTCCAAACTTCAAAAGAAAAGATAATTTATATCTCAAAGAAAATATTAGGAAGAATATTAAAATTGGAAATATGCCCAAATTATCTTATGAAGCAAGCATATAATTGTTGCCAAAGCAGTCAGGAATAGTATGAAGAATACAATTATAGTCCAATGGTACTTGCAAATATAGACCCAAAATTTCTAAAATTAACCACGAAAATTAGAAAATCATAGTTATTTCAGTAGATGCAGGAACATAATTTTATAGAATTCAGCCAGTCGTTATAAGGATTCTTATAACAATGGTTCTCAACCTTCCTAATGCCGTGACCCTTTAATACAGTTCCTCATGTTGTGGTGACCCCCAACCATAAAATTATTTTCGTTGCTACTTCATAACTGTAATTTTGCTACTGTTATGAATTGTAATGTAAATATCTGATATGCAGGATGTATTTAGGACCCCTGTGAAAGGGTTGTTCGACCCCCAAAGGGGTTGTGACCCACAGGTTGAGAACTGCTGTATAGAGTTAGGACTTAAGGTCATTTTTGATCTTACAAAAGATGTATCAGATACTCCCTTTTTCCTACCTACAACCTCTCACTTCCCTTAAATTTTGTTACTTGCTTTGCCACCTAGATTTCTGAAGATGTAACCTGATAACAGCTCTTCTCATTTCCAATAAATATTTCTCATTTTCTGCCCCAAAGTTTCTTTGATGTCATGGGTTAAACAGTCCAGGAACCAACCTGGTACTAACAATATATGCGTCCTAGGGTTGCTGAATCACATGTTAGTTCAATTATTAATGTTTTGAAAAACCACCATACCGTTTTCTATAATGGCTATACCAGTATACATTTCCTACAGTCATTGAGATAAAAGACTAATATTTTCACCCTTTAGTCAGCAATGGTCTGTTTTCTTGTGTTAGAACATGAATCCTTCAGAGTAGGAATAGAGTCTTTAACTCTCTTAACTCTGTCCTAGCACAGGACCTGCTATTTTGTAGACTCTCAATGAGAATATGTTAACTAAATGAAACAAGCAAACAAACAAACAAAAAAAATGTATACCAAAGAGAGACTCTAAAGCACTCAAATTGCTTAAATGGTCAGAGGAGAGATTTATGCACCTTGTGAAAAAAATTAAAAAGGATTTTGGATTGGATTGAGTGAATATTCCACAAACAGAGGTTTGTACTATTTAAAAGGATCTTAATTAAAAATCCCTGAAAATATCTAAAGTGAGATTTTTTTTTTTTTAAATAAGCAGGCCTTGTGTAACCTTAATGAGCTACCATCTGTTAATCACTTTAGTAACATCACTTAGAATGAATTGCATTTTCTAAGTTTGGCCCATCATTCATCTGTTCTGCATGGTAAATGGCATGGCATTTTTAGCATGTTCAAACTGCAAGTAACTTAGCATTTCTTAAAGTCCCTTGGTGATTTGAGTCATATTCAGACAGTAATTATGATTTGTTTGAAAATGGACCATAGTGCTTGATTATTCTATATAATAAAAAAATAAAATGCAGATTGACCCTAACAGAGGAATAATCAGGAACGACCGGTTGCTATGACGTGCACTGACCACCAGGGGGCAGACGCTCAACACAGGAGCAGCCCCCTGGTGGTCAGTGTGCTCCCACAAAGGAAGTACTACTCATCCACAAGCCAGGCTGATGCTACGAGAGGAGCGGCAGTGGAAGGGGCCTCACCGCCTCCTCAGCAATACTAAGGATGTCCTGGGGGAGCAGACCTAAGCCACAGTTGGACATCCCCCAAGAGCTCCAGGGCAGCCAGAGGAATGTCTGACTGCCAGCTTAGGCCCACTCAGGCCCTATCCTCCAGGGAGCGGGCCTAAGCTGGCAGGTCGACATCCCCTGAGGGATCCTGGACTGCTTGAGGGCGCAGGCCGGGCTGAGGGACCCGACCCGACCCTCCCCTTGTGCCCCCCTCCAGTACATGAATTTTCATGCAGCAGGCCTCCAGTTGTATCATATACATTGAAATGCATTTATTGACTCTCTAAGTTTTGAGTACAGTAATTACTCTGAAATGAAGCAAAGCCAGTTTTACTTGTTTTTTATCAACTTCAAAATGTGCAAGTTAATGAAATTTATAAACTGACAATTATCATTTTACTTTCTCCAACTGTGAACGTTCTTACCCAAAATCAATACAGATCCTTTTTATCTGATGGTCATCAGAGGAAGAGGCTAGGTTTTATTGTCTCATTTTTTTTTCACGTTGGTGATTCTTTAGATCTTGAGGGTGAGTAAGTGTGGAAAGGGTTTATCTCCCTCATGGTATTTTTTATTATTTTTGTGATTGATCAGGAGTAATGTCCTCCCAACACCCATGTCCGGATCAGACTTATGTGAATTGATGACAGACCTAGAACCAATGGCAAGATGAACCTAGGACATTTACATTCCCAACACCTCACTAAAAATATAATGGGTAAGTCTTTAATTCATTCACTTGTTCTTTTACTTATGTTCATTTAGTAATCATTTTTTATACAGTAGACACCACGGTAGGCATAGAATTCTCAATAGAGATCAAAGATGCTCTCTGACCTCACGGAGCTTGTACTGTGGTAAACAGATAAGGTAATACAGTAATTCCCTCTTATTTATTTCAGTTACCTGCAGTCAAATTTGGTCTGAAAGTATTAAATGAAAACTTCCAGAAATAAATAATTTATAAGTTTTAAATAACATACCATTATGAGTAGTGTAATGAAATCTCCTGAGACCCACTCTGTCCTGCCAGGGACATGAATCACCTTTTTGTCCAGTGTCCTCTCCTATAGTCACTCCCTGCTGTTAGTCATTTAGTAGCCATCTTGGTCATCACATCTGCTGTCCTGATATTGCAGTGCTTGTGTTCAAATCACCCTTATCATAGCCTAATGGTATGACACAATGCCTACGTCATTCATGTATCAAGTTGGCAGTGTGTCATCTCACATCACAAGAAAAAGGATGAGTACAGTACAATAAGAGAGAGAGATCACATT
>NW_006292696.1:9627147-9631281 GCF_000327345.1 Myotis davidii | reverse complement strand
TTAACTGCCAATCTTAGTTGGCAGTTAATTTGCATATAGCCCTGATTAGCCAATGAAAAGGGTAGCGTCGTACGCCGATTACCATTTTTCTCTTTTATTAGTGTAGATTGTCATATTTATTCTATGTTATTAGTTATCATTGTTCATGTGTTACAGTGCCTAATTTACACATTAAACTTTATCATAGGTATTTTTGTATAGGAGAAAACATAGTATAGATAGGGTTCAGGACTACCCCAGGTTGAAGGCATCCACTGGGAGTCTTGGATCCTATGCCCCTTGGTTAAGGGGGGACTGCTGTACACTGATATGTGCTGTCACCCAAGGAATAAAGAACACTAAGCGAATGTTTAGGAAAAGACACAAGATCAGTTTGAGACGTAGGAAAACTTTTTGACTGATGTCATGATTCAGTTAAGAGCTAAAGGACAAATAGGAGGCACCTCGGCATGTAAGTGATGCAAGCAGAGATTGATATTTAGAGACTTATGTGTAAGATCCGCTCTGAATCCTGAGAGGAAAAGCCTTCCGGGCCATGTGGTCCACATAGTGCCAAAACAGCCACCCTTGTTCCTAAACATCCACCTTCAGTGGACATTTGTGCAATCATTGTTAAATAAGTCAGTAGCAGATCTCACCTAGAAGGGATAACCTTGAGTTCTCCCAGCTTTTCCCTGATTAATCATGTGTTGAATCTCAAAAGCTCCTTTAGGATACTTTTTCATTAAATGAGTCTCTTAGTTGTTTAAATCATACATCTTCACCTGAATATACTTCAGAAGGCCTGGTGCTGTGCACGAGTCTTCATTAGGAAAGTGACAGAATCTTGATGGTTATTTAATTTAGAGAAAACGAGGCCTCGTGACTGGACGTGCTAGTTTATGGATTTAAAAATAAATGTGAGATCTCAGAGTCAGGTGGACTTAGCTCAGGATGTGGAATTCTGAATAGAGAAAATGATTCCGTGATTAGGACAACTTAGGGAGACTATTTTTATTCATTCTTTAATTTTGCATTTTTAAAGGATCCTCATGTTATTTGCAAATTCACCAGAAGGTCTGTTTAATATATGAGTGAGACTTTTCAAGACAGATATCTTTTTCTACATTGCATTAGATGTGAATATAATTGACCTGTAATTTGATCAATTTTATGATCTAGAGTAATAAATAATCTTCCTTTCAAAGGGCTTCTGGTTTACCATTTATAAAATGAGAGAGTTTGTTTGGATAACAAATGTCAAACACCTGACAGATACCACAATTTCCACTTTCTGCACCAATGGCAAGCATCACTAGTCAATCACAGTACTCTTTCTACTCAAAAACTATCACAGTGTAACTTTAGCTTTGAAGAAAAATTCCAAAGGAGTAAATGCAAAGAAATGGGGAAATAACGTGTTCCCTTTTCCTTCTTCAAAGGGACTTTGAACAATTTTGCAGTATTTGAGAGCTAAGAAAAATCTATAATAATAAAAGCACAATATGCTAATTAGACCGGACGTCCTTCTGGACAACCTTCCAGATGAAGCTGGGGCTGTGAGGGAAGCCCGGGTCAATGGCAACCGGGGGAAGGAAGGCCTACTCTTGCACGAATTTCATGCATTGGGCCTCTAGTACCTGTATAAAGGGAATTCTCTGAAGCCGTTGACTTTCCAGCAAGTTTCATGTCATTGTCACTAAAGCAGAGCTATAACAGCAAAGATTTTCTTCCTCTTTATGCAAAACCAAATGTCAGACTAGATCTTCAGTTTGATTTTGAAAAACAATACCCCCTCTCCATATACATCCATAAGAAAGAGCTGTAGCATATTGCTTAAAGCTCTTAGCCTTTGCCCGAACCATATTATCATATTTTATGCATTTTCTTTTTATGTGAGTTTTTTTCTAGGATTGGTATTAATTATAATGTCATGAGGTGGAATGCCATAAGTTAACTGAACTCTGAGAAACAAGGAGTTCATTTCTGTTTATCTCATGGCAAATGACTAGCGATGAGAACTTCAGGATCACTTGACCACTACTGCACCCTTTTTTCTTACTCAGAAACTGAGAATAATGGTACCTGCCCATGTGGATTCCATTGTGAGTCTGACAAGATAGATTCAGAGCCTAGATTTCAAGTGTCTGAAATGTCTAAAACATAAGGGAAGCAATAAAATATTACTCATAAAATGATGAGGATAAGTGACATTTTATAGATGGAATCAACCCACAAGTAGGGTGGAAGAAAGGGACACTAGAAAACTTTTGGAAGTGATAAAATGTTTGCAATCTTGAGTGTGGTGATGATATCACCAATGTATGCATATATCCAAGCTCATCAAATTGTACACATTAAACATGTGCAGTGTTTTTGTACATAAATCATACCCCAATAAAACTGTAAAAATTAAATCAAACTAGAGTATACACACACACACACACACAGACACACACACACTAAAGGACATACTGTGGACATATCATGCAAAAATGAATAAGTATGTAATGCACTATTGCAATTATTGATGTTGCATTCCAAAATTCCTTTCAAGTCATCTGAGAATTGCATTGATTAAAAAAGAAGAAAGAAAAGTGAAATAAATTAACAGGAAACTTTTAACAGAACTTGCAGGAAATCTTATTATTTGTTTCTGTTCTGATAGAGGCAAATAAATTGAATTAAGTAAATATGAGCTTATAGATATGATTGCTTGAAAGAAATGTTCTATACAACATTATTTAAGTTACTTTGCTCTGTCCATTAGTTTAAAATGTTAGTCTTTACAACGAATTATTTTTAAATTATTTGAACTTTCTGGGCTTATCCTCTGAATAATTGACCTGGCAGATAAATACTTGATTGGTTTAAAAAGGAAACCAGGAAACACAATTACAGTGTTTTTCACATGATTCTAGAATATTTGCTCAAACAAAATAGGAAATAATTTTGCCACTCAAAAAAAATGAAAAATGTCATCCATTGATTGATACTGCTACATGTAGTTTAAACATTTATTTTCTAGAGGAGGCATCATTCTATATAATAACAGCCCAGCGACCGAAAAGCAGAATGACCAGAATGACTGGTCAACCAGTTGCTATGACAGGCACCGACCACCTGGTGGAAGACATTCAATGCAGGAGCTGTCCCCTGGTGGTCAGGGTCAGTGCGCTCCCACAGCAGGCTGATCCCCACAGGCCATGCCCCCACCAGTGCGCAAATCCTGTGCACTGGGCCTCTAGTAGTAAATAAGAAATGTGGGTAGTAGTTTCTTACATCATTAACAAACAATCAATGTCACTGAATTGTTGAGCTTAAGAAGCTGGTAAAGCTACAATAGTTACAGTGTAGCTTTTACCAAATGACGGCTTTTACCAAATGACGACTTTTACCAAGTAAATCTACTCACCGCTTTCCTACCAGAGCCCAAAGTAGTTTTACATTAACTATGGGTAGACTCAAGATTGGCAGTCTCCTGTTGTAATTCTAATTATGGACATAATCTGGTCAGGGGTTATCAGTTGAGCAATCTTCATGCTGTAGATAAGCACTCAGGCTAAGGACCTGCTGCAGGTATCTCACTAGGAATCAATAGGTGTTTGTTTCTCGATGTCAGAAACACTGTCTCAGGAGCCAGCCCTCTTATATTTGGAAAGGAAGACATATTCTAGCACTTCTCTCAGTGTCCAAACCCCAAATGCCCAGATACTGAAGAGAGAAACAATTGAGCAACAGAAAAGAAATGGAAAGAACTAAAGGCTGTCCCAAGCAATAGTGTCACGTGGGTGAAATCATTCTGGCTTTCACATTTTTCCATGAAATACATGGACTAATTGTTCTCTGTGATTCCCTTTGCCACACATTTCTATAACGTGTCTAAAATGTTCCTGACTCCTTTGAGCTGCAGCTGCAGAATAGTGAACGAGATGGTTCTGAGGAGTAAAGTTGCACAAAGTTAGCCTCTTTTTATCCTTCCCATGACCTCTCAAAAGAGAGTATGCTTCTAGCATTGAGGACTTTTTCTGTTTTCCTCAAAGAACCAATGAAGTGGAAGTTTAAATTAAGAAAGGGTAAAAATTAGGTAATTGTGGTGAAATCATGCTAATAATTTTTAGTACTCAGGCGTTTTTTTTCTGTTTTTTTTTAAAA
>NW_006292696.1:9624485-9627004 GCF_000327345.1 Myotis davidii | reverse complement strand
GTTTCTTAACTTACAGTTCATTTACAAAATTTAAAAGAATCTACAGAACTGAATACATGTGTGTGTGTGTGTGTGTGTGTGTGTGTGTGTGTGTGTGAATGCCTGTTTTCAAAATGATGAATGTCTGGTCCAGGCACTGCTGATAACTCCAAGCAATGGAATCCCAAACATCAAGAATCATTTCAGTTGATATTTGTGAGCCTTCAGTTTGTCGACTATTGCTGGTTTTATAGCGTAAACTTTATTTTTTATGTATTCCCATAAAAAAGTCTAGTGGCACTTTAGTATAAATTTTCTTT
The DNA here is from genome assembly GCF_000327345.1 of Myotis davidii. NCBI lineage: Eukaryota > Metazoa > Chordata > Mammalia > Chiroptera > Vespertilionidae > Myotis > Myotis davidii. The sequence continues at coordinate 9,626,705 of NW_006292696.1, read as the reverse complement.
GTTCAAAACTTAGTCTGGCTTCAGCCATTATTTCAAATTAGTTAAACCTGAAAAGGAGTGAAAATTGAGTTATCAGCTGTTAATGTGGGTATACATTTCTGGGGACACCCTATATTTATCCATTGAAATTGAAAACGCCAATGGAATCATGACTAGCTGTTTCAAACCCCAATGCTCTAAAACTTTCTCAAATGTATACAAATGTATGGATAACGTTACATTTGTGTGTGCGCACAATGTGTGCATGAAGCGTACGTCTAACTAGGTCTCACTTGTCGTACTTTTTATTGAACAAGTGAATCATAGGCAAGATAGAAATAAAATTAGGAACTTTTAAAAAAGTTTGGTATTTGTAGACTTATAGAATTGGTCCTGATCCTTGTAATAATGTGCTCCTATCTCTCATTTCTCGGTATATAGAAGCTATGTAGGAGGGGGATTTAAGAGAAAGTATTTAGAGACAAACATCTGAATTTGACTGCTGACTACCACTAAACAGCTCTGTAGACCTGGCTAAAACTAGACATTATTATTATTATTATTATTATTATTATAGTTTCATAACTGAATTGTTAATTTCTAATCCACTGAACTATGTGTGTTAAGTAAGGCAATGGGTACAAAGCACTTGATATATTGAAAATAAAAGAAGGAGGAATAGAGGTGACTAAAGAGATGCTTTATTTTGTCCAAGAGCTACGAGATGGATTTTTTTTTTATCAGAAAGAATTCTCTTTGTTTCTTTTTTCTGACCTCTTTCTCTTTCTCCTTACTTGAACTAGGCCATGGATAAAGAATACATTGGCATCAACCTATAGATATTTCTATTTTGCCTCCATATTTTGTGTCTTCCATTACAGCAGTTTCCACTGAGAAACAAAATGAACAAATTTGGGGAGTGAGCCAATTTGGCAAAGACTTCTCTTCTCGTAATTCTTAATGCCCCTAGCAGAGCATGGCACTCACTTAGCCATGTCTTCATTACTGCCATGTTGTGTTATAAATATCTCCATTAGCACTGCCTTCCCTAGCCCCTAATTATCTGTTGATGTTGCCCTTTTTTCAGTAGACTGAGTGGATTGAGGGCATAGGGTACATATTATCTTTTTTTATTATTATTTTAGTATAGCTCTGGCACATTACAAGTGCTCAGTATGAATGAGTGAGGTTTACATTTCAGATTAATAATTGGAAACAGAGAGTATACTGAAGTGTAATTCAATCTATGTATAATAGAGACTTTGACACATGTAATTCATGGTCACTGGTCACCATGCCTGCTAAATGTGTGTATACAGATTTAGTTCTGTCTATGTGGGCCCTCTCTTAAGCTTTCTGGCATCACTGGATATGAATAAATATTTGTATAATAGATGAAGAATGAGCCACATTTTCTGTGGCATTGGTTATTCTGTGGATTAAAAAACAAACAAACAAAAAAAACACACATCCTTCCTCCCAATCGCTATTTATAACATAATTGCTATGTTGGTCTCCAAAAATATACCAGGCACTGTAGTGGGATCTCTACATTTAAATTTTAATTCTCATGAATATAGTGAAGGGATTTGGGAATCCTTATTTTGCAAATGAGTACGTTGGAGCATGGAAATGAAAATGATGATACTAAATTCATAGATAATTCTACACAGGTATCAGTGTTCCTCTCTTTGTCCAAGTGACTTTCAGATAGCCTGCTAATGAAGATCATAATGACTTTATCTAAGTATGTTTTTACTGCTAACAGTGAGCAAAGAGACAGAGTTGGACAATTACTAGAAAGATAAAAGGGTGAGAATAATGCACACACTGAATAACTGACTCACTTGGATTCTCTGTGCGGCCATGGCAAGAGCATTCCACCCCCATTTATTCTAGACTAAATATTGCCTCATAATATCTAGAATACACTTTTAAACAGGGGAAGAGAGGCATGATTCACTGAAGAGAACTGATTGTTAAGAGGCCATTGCTACAAACTTATTAGAATAAACAAATGCCTTAGATTGGCACAGTGCTTCTCAGAATTTTAAGCCTTTTCTCATAAACTAGCTCATGATATATTGTCTAGCAGAGAGAAGTGACACAGCATCCTGGTTCAGACACAAGAAAGCCTGGACTCAAATTGACTCTGCTCATTCTTTCTCTATAAAATGTAGGAAAGGCATCTGACTAATACCTTCCTTAAGAGAATTTCTAAATTTAATAAATAAGAAAATG
>NW_006292696.1:9609308-9623880 GCF_000327345.1 Myotis davidii | reverse complement strand
GTGTTGCAGAAGACAAAAATGGATTCCAGACCTTGTCTCACCATGAGATACTGTGCAATTAACCTGTGTGAACCTCAGTTTCTTCTTCTGCACAATGGGAAAAAATAGGCTCTAATTCACTGAATTGATGTAAATATTAAATAATATATGTAGACACTTATCAAAATGCTTAACTAATACTAAATAATAAGTGTTTACTAATATTAAGACCAAACCATTTTGCTCACTTTAACTGCTCTTGGTAGAAATATTTTGAAAGGTGTCACACACACTCTTCTGATATTTTTTTTTACTTTTAAATTTTATTTTTCAGTAACAGTTTGCATTCAATACTATCTGTATTAGCTTCAGGTGTACCGCACAGTGGTTAGACAATCATATACATTACAAAGTGTTCCTGATATTTCAACTACACAACTAGAATGATACATAGTTATTACAATATTGTTGACTAAATTGCCTATGGTTAACTTTACATGCTTGTGAATGTTTTGTAGCTACCAATTAGTACGTTTTAATCCCTTCACCTTTTTCACCCAACCCCCTCATCTCCCTCCCTTCGGGCATCCATCAGTCTGTTCTCTTTATCTTATAAGCCTATTTCTATTTTGTTTCTTCATTTATTTTGTTCTTTTGATTCCACATAAAACTGAACTAATATGGTACTTGTCTTTCTCTGTCTGGCTTATTTTGCTTAGCATAATACCTTCTAGGTCCATCCATGCTACCACAATGGTAAAGATTGTATTTGTTTATGGCTGAGAAAGACTCCATTATATATATGTACTACCATTTTTTTATCCACTTGTCTATTGATGGATACTTGGGTCACTTCCATATCTTGACTATTGTAAATAATGTGGCAATAAAGATAGGGGTGCAATAGTGTTAGAATTAGTGTTTTGGGTTTCTTCAGATATGTAAGTTCCATTTTAATTTTTTGAGGTAACTCCATACTGCTTTCCACAGTGGCTGCACCAATCTGCATTTCCACTAGCAGTTCATAGGGTTCCCTTTTCTCCATATTCTCACCAGCACTTGTTGTTTATTGGTTTATTGATGGTAGCCATTCTGACAGATGTGAGGTGATATCTCATTGTGGTTTTAATGTGCATATCTCTGATCATTAGTGATGTTGAGCAGCCTTTTCTAACTCTACTGGACATCTGTATGTCCTCTTTGGAGAAATATCTATTCAGGTTCTCTGTCCACTTTTTAAGTAGCTTGTTTGTATGACATTGAGTTATCTGAGTTCCTTATAAATTTTGGCTGTTAACCCCTTGTCAGATGTGTCATTGGGGAATATCTCCTCCCATTTAGTAGTTTGTCTTTTTGTTTTGTTGATGGTTTCCTTTGCTGTATAAAACTTTTTAGTTTTCTGTAGTCCCATTGTTTACTTTTTATTTTGTTTCTCTTGCCGGAGGAGATTATGTCAGAAATATTGCTGAGAGAAATGTCAGAGATTTTACTGCCTGTGTTTTTGCCTATAATTTTTTTGGTTTCAAGTCTTACATTTAAATCTTTAATTTTGTTTAATGTAGTCCCATTTGTTTATTTTGTTTTGTTTACCATGCAAAGGAGATATACCAGGAAAAGACATTGCTATGAGAAATGTCCAACATATTGCTACTTGTGTATTCTTCTAGTATTTTTATAGATTCAAGTAAATAAAATAAATCTTTAATCTATTTTGAATTTATTCTATGTATGGTGTAAGTAGGTGGTATGGTTTTATTTTTTTCTTTGCAAGTTTCTAATTTTTCTGACACCATTTATTGAATAGACCATCTTTATCCGATTGTATGTTCTTGCCTCCTTTGTCATAGAGATGTGGGTTTCTTTCTGGGCTCACTATTCTGTATCATGAAAACATTTAGAATTATTATAAAATAATAGGAATTTAGATTGATGATTTTGTAAATCATCTTATCAAATTCCCATTATAAAGATGTAGAACTAGAGGCCCAGAGAAGTAAGTGACTTGCCCATGGGTCCCCTAATCTAGTGCAGGAGTCTATTCTGATGCACGGATGGCATCAGACCCTGGGCTGCATGCTTTCCTTCTATAATGAGGGCGGTGTGGCCAATGCACCGTGAGCCCATGATTTTGAAGCTGCTTTTTATATCCCTATGTATCACTGTCATTTCTATTTTTGGTCTGACTCTAAAGCCCCCTTATTTTTTCACATTTCACTCCTCTTGTTCACTTTGAGCTAAGAAACAAATTAATTAGTGTGGACTAGGTTTAAAATATGAGTACGTAGGCTTTGAGTGAAGTTGGAGTGACTTTGCTATGAGTAAAATACTTGCCCTACAATACCTTTATTTTGGTGTATATTTTTTACTATTCTACAGTCATGCATGATGGCGGGAGCTGAGGGAATTCTAGGCTAAGTATCAGGTTATTAGTTTTCTGAAAAATTATAATCCCTAGAAAAGGAAACTACATACAGATAAAAGTAAAGCATTGTTCCATTAACACTTGGATAATGCAAAAATCAGACATTGAAAATGAATAAGTTACTATGAGCACCAAAATTATATATATATATCTCCAAGAATTAACTGAATTGTGAGATTTTAATGTGTTCAATTACAACTAAATGTAGAAGTTGAACAAAGGAGGTAGTCTTGCAATACAATTGAGAAATAAGCCAATTAATTTTAGAAATGGAGGAAAAGTCTATTTGGCTGTTATCTTTCTACCTCTGTACATGAGGCCTCTAGTCTGGAAGAATCCCCATTCACAGGGACATTCTGCTATCATTGCGCCAATCTTCCACTTCCCCCAGCATTTACCCACATGCTCACAAGCACATGCAGTCAGAAAGCTGAATGTAGCTCAGGTTCTGGAGGTCTGAACAATGGTCAGCATTGAGTTTTCTGGGACAGAAAGCATCAGACTGCTGAAATCATAGGGTAAAGATATTATTAAATCCTAACATGTAATAAAATAACCAAGCTTTATGCAAAGCTCTTTGACAACGTGCCCTCTGGGTGACTATCACCACACATCAGTCAAACGTCCAATAGTGATTGGTGGCTTTCTTTTGTTTTATTTTTGGTGTGAGAGCACTCATTTTACTTTTGGACCAGCTAATATTTGTTGTAAGCAAGTTCACGATTACATATTTCACAGAGCTGACGGGGAATGCTTTTAACCTTAAATTGACCAATTGTATCTTAGCATATAGATACTAGCATATAGTAAGATGCTATGATGATGACACTAATAGTGTAGACAATAATTTACTATGGCACCTTACATGTGCCAGACACTGTTCTTAGCAATTTACAGACGTAAACTCATTTGATGATAATGTATGGAAATGGGATTTAGCCAGTAAGTGCTTTCTGACAAGCCTCCCTGCTCCTGTATGTCTTCCCTACCAGAGTGTATATCTCCTCAACATCAGCCATTAAGGAAGCATTTTAAAGGGCTGAAGCTGGACACGAGAATAATTTAGGTTGCAGTTTGTGTTCCTGTCTGAGCCACTGTCTCTTAGTTGCAAATCCACCTTCGATCCACTTTATCGTACTGGTGCTAAACTGCAGTTTTTATTTCTCTTTTTAAGATGCCTCCTATTCAGTTCTGAGAATAGGAGGCACTACATGGAAGGCGAGGCAGAAGGAAAATGAAGGGACTTCCCCATTCCATTCCAAGGCTGTCCTTGCATAAGGACTGTCCTGACAAAGACCCTCAGCTCCACAAGCAGCATGTGGGTCAGCCTCTAGCTTCTCCTTGCATTCCCAGGACCAGCCTCATCATGCCCCAGGCATTGTCCCCTTCCCGAATGTCTGGGCCCTATGTCCTTGGGAATCTTCCCCAAGGTGATAACCCCATCACGTTATTTTCCTCCTCTACCCCTCAGAAGAGTAGCTTTTCCTTTATCTGAACTGGACTTGATACCAGAAGATTCTGAGACTGATTTGGTCATTCCCATGCCCTTTAATGAACACTGATGTCCTTTCCAATGGGAAATGAAGTATTAGTAATTCATAATAATTCATTAGTAATTCACATCACATGTAATTAAAATGATTGCTTCTTGTTGATTGCAATGAAATATCCTGAGAACCAAGTGCCCTCAAACCTTAACTTTTATAATACTTATGATGTCTGTAAGAGCTGTGTGAGATGGCCTCTCTTGACATATCTGGAGAGTGTACAGACATAAAAGTATAAGTTCAAGGGTTTTCATTCTCAGTTCAAATAGTAGATAACAATAGAACTTTTATGGGAGTCTTAAAATAATCCCTTGTTTCTTGTAGATGCAGGGCTGACTTCTCATAAAAAGTAGAGGCATATTTTATTTATGCAGATTGTAAAGTTATAAGTCAGCATCTTACACTAGCCATGACTCTCATGAGAAAGGACATTAATTGAGAAGGAGAGTGAGGCTGAACCGTGTATGGTGACATCTGAGTGGACTTGAATAATGCTGAGAATCTGAGAACCCTAAGGCTTTCTAAGACTTTCTTAGTAATGGAAGCAATTGACCTTCCTGGATTATCCTATAAGTCTTAGTCATTCTGCCAGTTAAACTCCAAATCAACTAGGTAAGATGCTGACTGACAAAAAGCATAGCAAAAGAAAGCTATTTATATCAATTACAGAAGTCATGTGAATAATTAAAGAAATGGGGACTATAGAAGCTATACATATTTTATTCCTTGTTTGCTACTATTTACATGAGGAAAAATACAGCTCTGCCGGAAGCTGGTCCATCTTTGCTGCTTGACACAGTCGCTGCAGGGAAGAAACATCAGCACAGCATATGTTTCAAGGGGCCTGGCATATATGGCATACTGTTCTTAATACGTTTGCTCCCCTTCTTAGCACTATGTGTTTTAACCAAGGTCACCTCTACAAGAAAGGTTGCTTCCCCAGGTGGGGATTTTTTCCCTGGAGTTAGGGATTAACAGGACAAAGGAAGAGAGTAAATTAGTGAAACCTTTTAGTGTTACAGAAATACCATATACTACTTATGAAGAACTTGGACTGACTGTTAGCAATAAATTTGGGATTTGTTGGGCCCACATCCCCAGGGGTCGGCCCACCAGGGAAAGCACCAAAGCCTATACCCCTGGAGACCCACCGACACAGGGCAGTCTGAGGGAAGGCAAGCAGCGAGGCTGGGAGGACATAACCTTTACTGGGTAGGATAATCTCCTTCAGTCACTTCCTTGTAGCTTATCAGTAGAGCAGTAACCTTGGAATAACCCTTATAAAGGAACACAGAGATTAATTTAGACAGGATTAAACTCAACAGAACTAGATTAACAAACGCCCTAACCTTTGGAATAGAATGGATAGAATTAAAATCAACTGCTATAAATACAGATGTAACAGGACAATAAAAATAGAACCTGGCAATAGAACCTGGCTGGAGATCTTGGCTAGAGGACCTGGCTAGGCTGCTGATCAACTGAACGCTGTCTCCGTGTCATTCTTTCTTTGACGACTCTGTCCACACCTTTGGGGACCCCTGGACCTGCTGGGATTGGACCCCAACACAGCTCTATCTATCCATAAAAATCACATAGATATTTAGACATATTGATACTTGTATATATTGAATGATTTCTTTGGACCTCCTTCCCTTTCCCCTTACTATTTTATATAAAGATGCTTTTATCATGAATAGGTTTATAATTGAATTTTGGGAAACAAAATATTCAGGCAGCACTGTAATATTGTTGAAGATTAAATATCATCACCCAGAAATGGATACTGTGATTGTTGCTTAGAGATGGATATAATGACTGTTGGTATCTTGTATCTCCTTTTTTGGACAAATGATGAGAGCATTTTGTTTGTATGAAGGATAGCTTCACCTTATTATTGAGAAAAAGTATACATACAGAAGTGTATATGTGGCACAGAATAACCAAAGAGGGGAATTATGTCAGTTATGAAGCATTGATCTGTCAGCTCGATATCCAACCTTCTATACTCTAGTTTGAGATACTGGGGCTGGAACTGTAATTTTCATTTTTTTTTCTGCCACTAGGATATCTGTCAGGTTCTTCCAGTAGGAAGCACTGCAGAAAAACTAGAATGCAGGTGAAAAGAGAAAGGAATGTTCTCCCTTTTGTTACTTGCTTTGCTTTTATTTATTTTATTTTTTTAGTTTGTTTTGTTTTTTTCCTTTTTTTTTCTTTATTGATTAAGGTATTACATATGTGCCCTTATCACCCTATTACCCACCCCACCCCCACTCATGCCCTCACCCCCCTGTTGTCTGTGTCCATTGGTTAGGCTTATATGCATGCATACAAGTCCTTTGATTTATCTCTTCCCTTTACCCCCAATTCCCCCTACCTTCCCTCTGAGGTTTGATGGTCTGATCGATGCTTTTCTGTCTCTGGATCTGTTTTTGTTCATCACCTTATGTTGTTCATTATATTCCATAAATGAGTAAGATCATGTGATATTTATCTTTCTCTGACTGGCTTATTTCGTTTAGCATAATGCTCTCCAGTTCCATCCATGCTGTTGCAAATGGTATGAATTCCTTCTTTTTTACTGCAGCATAGTATTCCATTGTGTAGATGTACCACAGTTTTTTAATCCACTCATAGGCTGTTTCCAAATCTTAGCTATGGTAAATTGTGCCACTATGAACATAGGGGTGCATATATCCTTTCTGATTGGTGTTTCTAGTTTCTTGGGATATATTCCTACCTTGCAATAATAGTTAATTCAGTCTCCATATTCGGGCACGCCCAGAACCATCCTTATTGTGCTGTCCCAAAGGAGCCAGTTTCAGCCAAGCAGTCTCCTCCTTGTGATTGGGATCCCAAATATACATGCATTCTCTCCTGTACCATCCTGAGATACTAGTGGCCTGTGGGGTCTAAGAGCTCTAAGACTCAGCTCTGAGGAGCCCCTCTTCTGATTACCTGTGACACCAGTGTCAGCCAGGTGTCACCCTGCCCTTGGAGGTCTAATCCCAGCTCTGGGGTTTCCTTCTTTGAGCTGCTACTTCCTAAAAGAGAAGCAGGCCCTGCATCATTAGACTAACTTAATTTTGATAGAAAAGGATAGCAAAGGACTTCCACCCCAGCCCCTAATTCTATAGATTAAAATAGCACAAAGTCTCCCAGAAACCAAGAGATTTGGTCATGAAGTTAATTAATAGGGAAGTTAGATGGAGATTTCAGTCTCCTCATGCTTAGTAGAGTGTTGTTTCTATAATCTAATTAAATCAGGAGTAGTAATTCCAAAATATTTCTTTCTGGGTTAGAGCTGAGAATGATCTCAGTGATGCTTAAGACCCGACAGCAGCTAATGAGGGGTTGATGGATTTGGATGGATTGAAATTCATGCTTTCTTTTACTCCTAGTTCCTGTTTCCCTAAGGCTATGTATTCTATATGAGGGAACGTTGGCTTGCTTTAGATTCAGGAAGAGCTGGGCTGATAAAAAGGGAGAATAATCTCATTTTTTTCAGCTTTACTGAGATATAATTGACAACTAAAATTCCAAGACGTTTAAAGTACACACATGATGATTTGATACATATGCATTGTGAAATGATTCCCCTCATTGATTTAGTTTAACACATCCATCGCCTCATATATAAATACTAGAGGCCCGATGCATGAAATTCATGCAAGAGTAGGCCCTCACAGCCCTGGCTTCGTTCTGAAGGTTGTCTGGAAGTTTGTCCAGATGGTTGTTCTGCTGTTCGGCCATTCGGTCAATTTGCATATTATGCTTTTATTATTATAGATATATATATTTACCTTTTTGTGTGTGAGGGAGAAAATTCAAGTTCTACTCTCATCAATTTTCAGTTATACAATACAATATTAAACTACAGTCACCATGTTATACATTAGTTCATCAGGCATTATTCATCTCATAACTGAACATGTGTTGGGTGAGCAGAAAGGAGATGAAGAATTAACTATTTTAATTCAAACTCAAGTTTTTCTTTAGAGCTAGGTGACTGAGGCTGGTCTTCCCCTATCTTCTATCTGTTAGAATCTCCAGGAACACTAACATCAGGGTAGAGGTAACCACTTCCTTTCTCTGGACTTAAAGAAATTCTGCTGCCTAGCTTTATTAAACAGATCCAGATAACCACGTTCATTCTTGTTTTATTTAGTGGTATACTCAGAAAGATAGAAAATACAAGATATAATCCCAGTCAGAATATAGAAGGCTGCCTTATAATTACTATGTTTTCTCATAACTTCATGGAATTATGATGAGCATATTATTTTAAAAAGAAAGCTTAATAAGATAAAGCAACACTGTACTACAGTCCAGCTAAAGCTATGTGCACATGCATACATAATTTATGACCTATGTATAATTCATATGTATACAAACACCATACTTTATTGAGGCAAAATAGCACAGCAAGGTTAAAGACAGATGGTTAAGCTCAATAGAGGCTTTACAATGCCACTGGAAGACATTTTACTGGTATAAAGGCCTCCAACATGCTGATATTTATGTATTTATAAATATTTAGACTACTTATATGTTTGCTGTCTTGAAAACTAAGCCAAAATAAACATATTTTAAGACAACCTTTGGAATTGTCAGCCTTTCTTATTTTATCCACTTTGTGGTATATGCTATTCACAATGACAATCAAAATATTGAACAATAAAGGACAAAGATTGGAAATTCACCTTGAATCCATCTTCTTATAAAATTTTTCTCTAATGTACCCAAAAGTTATATTTTTATTATATTTACTGGGGTGACACTACTTAATAAGATCTTATAGATTTCAAGTATACATTTCTATGATACATGATCTGTATACTGCATTGTATACCCACCACCCAAAGTCTTACTTTTCAGAAACCTTCAACTTCCAGTTTTGAGGAGTTATATGATTGCTTTTTAGCTCCTATCTACTTACTAAAAGCTACGTGTTAAAGATTTTCAATTTTGATTTCATGTTCAGAAAAGCATCTATCTACACAAGTCTCAATGTTAATTTTTTTTCAATTCTGAAAATAACTTATATAATACAGGGAGTCTTGTCTGCAGGCTATTCAACACTGCTGCTCACTTCCATTGTATCTTTTGAAAGATAAACTATCCAGTATACGAGGTTGAATCCTGCAAAGGCGACTGGGAAGAGAATCCGAGAATACTGGTCTATTTTACTGGTGCCTCCAACGGCAGGAGAGAGTGGTGGGGGTGTGACAGGTGTTGAAGGTAAGATGGGAGCTCTAGTGAGGACTTTGCTGGCTTCAGGGGCTGGGACTATTGGCAAGGTCAGGGAGCTGATTCTTTTCTTCAGGTAGTACTTGGAATCAGGATGCTGTAGATAAAAGGAAAATATTCAGCTTAAGTAAGGAATAGAGATCGCTTATTTAGATTCATTTTTTCATTATTTATAGATATTTAGTGACTATTTCCCTATGATGTAAAGAAAAAAAAATCAGCAAGTCCTTATAGTATTTGATGATGTTACTTTTCCAAGAAAGTAGTAAAATAATTTAAAAAAGAAATGATTTGCTTTCATCCAGCATCTTATAAATTAATACATCAGCAATTAATGTTAAGCATGTTCCACATATCAGAAACTGTGTTGAGATTGTACCATTAGGAGGACATGAGTAAGGTGGCAAAAGCTTATCCACCCTCTGGTTATGGTTAAGCCTGCGGGGCTATGAGTTTGGGCAATGAGAGGGGTTTCCATTTGGAATATTTGTTAACATAAGAAAATAATAGCTTGGTTAATTGATACCATGCGTCTAGATACATTCCCAGCCTGCATCATCTTCTTCACACATTCATAAATTTGAACCAGCTGAAATTAAAGAAATATATATATATATATGAAGGTGCTCATATGTGTCAAAAGCCAGAGACAAAGTATAAAACTGCCTTCGATTGAGTAGGATGACTCTTTGACTGTTCGTCCCTTGAAGTACAGCTGCCTCTTCGTTCAGAAGTTCTGTCTTGAGAGCTTTCTGCTTCCCATTCAGAATTTCTCCACTGGTTTCCTTCTATCTTAAGTGACCAGAAAATGATTCATTTACTCCCCTCAGAATTGTCATATGTGGTTTCTCTATCATTAAAATTTCTGTTCTATTGAAATCATAAAACAACCAATCTTAATCTTGAAAGGAATATTTAGCACATGAATTGATAGATGAGAAAGACAAGGTCCAGATAGGAGAAATGCACTACCCCTCCCCTCCACCCCATTGCACAGCTGGTGATAAATTTCAGTGCTTGTTTCATCCCCAAATTTTCTTGTCTCTAGTCTAAGTATTGGGCCTCATTCAGAGATTCTAATCTGTTTGCTTTAGATTCCTGTTATGCCTTTGAAAACTAGGCGCCTTCCTCTGATTCTTCCCTTTAATTATCTACATCCTATAATCCTCACTTGCCTCACAGCCAGGTTGTCCTTGCTGGGTCTCTGCCTTCAAACACTTGCTGTACATCATCCCCGCTCTTCTAAAACTACCTTGTTTCCTCCCTGGCAGCAAAATCACCACTTTGTTGCCTGGCAGGGTATATTACTCACGTGGCAGATGCCTGCGGCTTTAGCCAGCAACCCCGCAGCCCCCGGGAGAGGGAGCCACCTCCCCTCTGCTGGTTGAGCCGCAGGACCAGCGTGACCCACCGAGGTGGTGACATTTGCACTGTGGGAAACACCCGCCCAAAGAGCATCTCCTCTCTGCATCCCCCTTCTTGAATGTTGCTGTGATTTGTCAGTGAGTGTCTAAGTAATCATAGTCTTCATAGAAAGTTCAAGCCCCGTATGCTTTTAGGGAACGTGGGGAAATCTATTTCTTCACCAAAAGCAAATAAAGAATCTGTGTACTCAAGTCTAATTTGATATGAATGTGGTGAGTTTCAAGCAAGTATCTTTATTTGTTGTCTATTGGCCCAGGATTGTGCTAGCTACTCAGGTCAGAATTAAATAAATCATGGGTCTTGGAGGTAGAAAATAATTTAAAGTATAGATAGACCAGTCTGCTGGTCTAAGACAGGAAATAAGTGATACTTTCTATGAAAAATATGTGACAGCTGCCCAGCTGGCCTGGATCAGTGGTTGAGCATTGACCTAGGAACCAGGAGGTCCCATTTCAATTCCCAGTCAGGGCACATGCCCAGGTTGCAGGCTCGATCCCCAGTGTGGGCAGGCAGGAGGCAACTGATCAATGATTATCTCTCATCATTAATGATTCTATCTCTCTCTCCTTCTCCCTTCCTCTCTGAAATCAACAAAAATATATTTAAAAAAATATATATATGTGCAGCCAAGGACCACTGTGCTGAAATTCACCAGACACGGTGTGGATAAGACCAGAGTGGTGGTAGTTTGGTCTCCATGGTCTTAGAGAAGACATATAGCATCATCTTACAAAAGCTTTTATCACATTTCTCACACTTTAATTTGAATTTTCATTCAGTAAATATTTCATTAATATATTCCTTTTCTGACCCAGCGAAATGTGTCACTGTTTCATTCTCCAAAAAGAAATATCCTCCTCCCAGATGGATGGCACATTAAAGTCTTTTACTCTAATAACATTTCTAAGAGTCATGATGAAGTCATAGGAGGGCAAGCCTTTAGAGCAGATTTTCTTCCTAAATTTGTCTTGACTTTTAAAAGAACACATTGCCTCTCTGAAACCTGTATTTTTTTTTCTTTTTTAGGGAGAAAGGGGGCAGGCATTAAAAAGTTTATTGACATGAGAAAGTGATTGTAAAACATAACGTGCCATAAAAATGTAAGGCATTGTTTCCTCTCTCCCTCTTTTTAAGAGATGTGGGGACAAAATTATTTGTCAATTTCTTGGCATTGCCACAGTGTCACAAATGACTTAAAATGAGGTTGCCAAGTACACCTTGTCCAGAGTTAACCAATATCATTCAAGACCACACACCATGAAAATTTTAAGCACAGTGTCATTAGCCTGGAATTAAATGTCCCCTACAATAGGATGCCCCCTTTCCTCATTGTTTTCCCCAAATCATCTCTATGGAGGGTTTCATATTTCTATGAAAAATATGTGACACGTATTTCTATGAAAAATACGTGTTAAGAGGACAGGAGGGTCAGAAAGCCTGGGTTGCAAGTCCATGTATACTACTGAGCTGCTACGACTTAGAAATGCCACAGATTCCATATACTCTCCCTAAGCCTCAATGTACTATCTTTAAAGTTAGGGACAGTGATTAATTTCTTTGAAAGTGTTCTCTTTCTTTCCTTTAAGAATTTGAGAAAGACTTTTACACACACACACACTTTGTATACTTTTTTGCCTGCCTAGCTGCTACAGCTCTTTTAGCTATTATAACATACTTCCCTTTAAATATTATTTCTGTTATGCCTTATCTCCTTTCCTGACATTAATGGTAGAGGGCATATTCTTGCCATACATAAGTGTTCCACACTGCCTGGCTAGTGCATGGAACATAGTATATGCTGAATAAACATATGCTGAATCAACAGATGAATGAAAAACCTAAACATTTTTCAAGGTTTCTTTCTGTAGACAGGCAAAGAGAAAGGAGCAAAAGGTCTTATGATTATTTTATATTATATTTTAGTATGTTATTTTACATTACGTTATAGGTACCGCATCTAAATGCTTGCTATTGACAAGCACAGCACAGCACTCTGCATGCATTATTTTGTTTATTCCTAAAAGGAATCTATTATGTAATAATGTTATTTTCATTTTAGAGATGAACTAATGGAGACTTAAGCAGAAAGCTCACACAAGTAATAAGTGGCAGCACCTGAATTCAATCCCTCTCAGATTCCAAATATCACACTCAACAATTATTATTTCTTCCCATCAGCTTTATGATTTAGAGCACGGTTTCTCAGCCACAGGGCTATCAGCGTTCTGAGTAGGATAACTATTTGTTGGGGGGACCTGTCCTATACATCATGGGGTGTTGAGCAGCATCCCTGTCCTCTAGCCACAAGATGCCCATAGTACCCCTCCCTCCGTTTCTTCCCAGAGTTATGACAACCGTAAATATCTCCAGACCTTACCAATATCCTTTGGGGGGAGGTGGAGTGGCGGGGGGATTCGCCTACCATTGAGAATATCCGCTTTACAGTTACAACTGTCCCACAGCCCAAAGGTGACTGGGGGGATTTCTAACAGGAAGCAAAAACATATGCTCAAGGAAATGCATGACACCTGGCTAAGGCACACGCTGGATAATCAAGTCCTGGATAATTGGGAATTCATCATACAGGAGACTGGACGCCAATTTAGAAGAATCACATTGAATTTCGGAAATGAAAAGAAAGCCAATTTTCCAAGCCATTCAGCTCCAGGTTTTCATCGGACCCCGCCTGCCTGCTCATTGTAAGCTCTGCAGCTTCAGTTGATGGTGAAATAGGCTTTTGTCGGAGTCCAGATGAGGGCTCAGCTTGGGGCTGTCACAGCTTTGAGTGGAACACCTGTGGTTTTGAATTCTTCTACGGCTCCCTGCTGCCGAGTGCCATCCTGCTCTGGGTATTTTAAGAGCACGGCTTTGTTTTAAGTAACACCATATTGCAAAGATACTTTGAATCAAACTGGACTTTTAAGGCCATCCTTATTTGCTGTAGGGATACAGCATTTGGGGAGTACTTAGAGCAATTCAGATACAATGTTCAGTGAGTCTAACACATTCCAGAGAAGGGGGCAATGGGTTACCTCTCAAGAGAGATTCTAGCTGGGGGCTGCATTACTCAAGGAACTAGCATTGCATCTGCTCCTAGAACCAGCAAAAGAGGGGCATCAAAAATAAGAGAAAATGTTTTTTAAACATTTAGTATTTGACATTTCTTTAAACTGTCCTATTGTATTAACCTATCATATCACTGTGGAAAAAATAAGAACTCCATCCAGTTTTCCTGCATTTATGCTACAGCTGGTAGAACTGGAAACAGAGCTGAACCCAGAAATTCTAGAGAGAAGCAGCTTATTGGCAGCAGTCTGGTGGGTCAGTGGCGCTAGGGGCATGTCTAGAAACCATATTGGAATGTTTGGAGGATGAAGAATGGAATATTAGATGAGGATTTGATAGAAGATATGGGGGAAAAGCTAACCACCCATATCCCTCACCTAATCCACTCCTCAGTCTTTAAAAGTCCAACAATAGCACAGCCATGAGAAGGGGCACCATAATGGTCTTAATTCAACCCTTCATTCTATTGAGAAATGGTGGTACTCAAATCTTGGCAATATTTGGAACAAAGGAGGTAAATCTTTCAGTATTCTGTATTCCGTAGGGCCACATGGTAATGGCCCAGCAGACACTCCAACCTTGTAAAGGGAAGAGGCCCTATTGATGTCACTCATTAATGTATCCTCAGCATTCTACAATCTGGCACATAAAAGCACTTAAAAAATTCAATGGGTACATTCTCAATAAATGGGTACTAGGTGAAAAGAAAAATGAATAAATGAATAAACAATGTAATCAGTATAACTATAGCCATTGTCCAGACTAATGACATTTTGGTCAATTTTGTTTGTAGATAATTTACCAAGAACATCATACCTCCTCTGAAAAAGGAAAGCCACATTTGATGCCTTGATGAGGGGGGGGGGGGCGTGGGGGGGGGGAT
>NW_006292696.1:9584074-9609155 GCF_000327345.1 Myotis davidii | reverse complement strand
TGGGGGGGGGGGGGGGGGGGGCGTTGTGGGGAGGTGATTCTCTTAGGAACAAGTAATGAGGGCTTGGACTTTTAAAATAGTAAGGAAGTTAGCAAACCATTCAAAAAGAGATCAAGGTCCAAACTTGGTTTTGCATGCAGAATACTATACCTCAAATGCAAGTTCTGAAATATAAAGACAGAAATCCCTCTCTAATGCCTAGATAACCTACCAGATTAAAACAGTCAGGAAAAATACCATATAAATACAAGAGAAATTGTGGATAATTCCCTCTCAAAACTTAAATAAAATAAAGTCTCCAGTTCCAAATGCCTTAAAAACAGAAAACTAATTAGTCTATAAGTACTTCTGAGGATTTAGTTTTATGCGTTTCTTCCTGTTTGAGTACTGGATTTAAAATGCCTGAATTTCTTGTCATTATCTATAATAACAAAAGCGTAATATACTAATTAGACCAGATATCCTTCCAGACGACCTTCCAGATGAAGCCAGGGCTGCAAGGGAAGCCTGGGTCCCGGGTGCCAGAAGGAAGCTGGTGCCAGCAGCCGGGGGAAGGAAGGCCTGCTCTTCCATGAATTTCATGCATCGGGCCTCTAGTTATATTGTATTTTAAGGTCAAAATCAGTGATACATTTTTCTCTACATTTATTATAAGAAGTTGCTTATGAAAAGCAGTGAGTCTTTTAAAATATAAAACTTAGAATCATAAAATATTCAAACTCTTATTTCATTTCAGCTTCACCATTGGCATGCTATTTCAATGTCCAAGTTACTCAAGTAGTGTTATTTTGATTACAACTGGATAGGCATTTTTAAATGTCATGATATTTGAAAGGAAAAAATGACCTAGCAATCATAATATACCATTGTGTTGTATAATTTTTGTTCTGCTTTGTTGTATAAGACAAGCGTCCAAGTTTTGACATAAATAAATAAAATGTAAATATTCTATGTAATCATCTATATTCATTTTTGACATCTATAAGATTTGTATTGGTAAGTTTAATTTTTGTTTTTATTTTTATGCTTTGACCTAGCCTTTCAAAAATGAAATTCTTCTTTTCATTGCCTTAAATATTTTAAGTTGAGCCAGGTTTAGAAATATATAATTCATAAGAAACACGTCAACTTGCAAAAAAGGGTACTTTGAGATGATTTAAATGCAATATTGTAACCAGCTTCCCAAAGGATTGCAGAAGATAGTTTATATGAAAGCCTGAGATCTTAAATTTCGTCTTATTAATAAATTATACCTTTAAAATAAAGTCTAAAAGAATAGTAACCATACTTTCTCCAAGGATTTGAAATCATATTCCTCTCAGTAATATATATTTCAAAAGAGTTAAAGAAGTTGGTCTTCCTTTTTATTTCCACATTAGACCAATGAGCATGTTCAAAGTCATCAGTTATTTTTTTACCCTGTTTCTCATGAATTTCTCTTTTAATTTTTACCGTTTCTCAAGTAATGAACTGTTAAACTGAATTCTTATAAACATTAATTCTTCTTCCTTTATGGATGTATGTTAATATATAACCTTTGGACAATATGTTGATTATATACCTATGTAAATACAGATGGTTTATAGCATAATCACTTATTTTTACTAACATAAAATAATTCTCAAAAACATTTGGAATTTATTTTTTTTGAAAAAAGTGATTTTCAAGTGTTTTGGACTAAATCTTCAGACTAACATTTTTGTTATAAAATTTATATTTTTATCACCTTCCAAAACATATCTACATTAAAAAAAACACACACACACACATCATTATGTCAAGGGAAGAATTTGGGGAATGACCTCACCTACATTCTGAAAACATTGTATGTTTCAGTGTTTGAGGAATTGCTGGGGAGGGGAGGGCCTCTGTACAGTTTGTGGATATCAGGAGTTCTAAAATCAATTTCTAGTTTTTCTACCAACTAGTAACTAATAATTTCCTCTGTTTTCAATTTGTAAGTGAAAATCATTGGACTATATTACATGACCTGTTTTTTAGTTAGTGATAATTCAAGAAAAAATATTTACATTATATATTTCCATTTATCATGGGAATAGCCTTATTTTATTCCTTGCAGAAAATGTAAATTCTCAAACAAATTTCTTAGTTTATCAAAGAGAAAAATTTAAGTAAAAAATTATCATTCTTTAGCTGATAGATGCCTGAGTATTTGAGAAGTAGAGTACACATAGCCTTATAATTTTTATCATAAAAATTAACCAAGAATTAGCTGGACTGTATGTGGTTCTACAATTTAGAATGTTCAAGAGAATTGATCAATTACAAGGAAATTTTCAGTTGAAATATCTACATTACTTAATTTTATAGAGCAAAATTTTTCTCTTTTCAGGAGTCACTGTTTTGACTTTGTATTCATACAAAAATGTATACTTGTCAATTCTATAATCCATTTAAAAAGTTTGTGCAACTTAATTGTTGAGAGAATTCACTCATATGTAAAGTTGAAATTTGGGGACACATTATGACCCTTGAATTATTAATGCTGTCATTTGTTTCTTACTCAAAGCACCTTTGGGGGCCAGAGCTTAGCCACGGCAACTCTAAACTGAATTGTATAGGTATTGCTCACTGAGCATAAGCCTTTGACTAAAACCATACTTATATCAACGTTTTCATATATGAATATGAGAATTTTTTCATATGCTTCAAAAACTTGGCTTATGACTCAGCATTCATAGAACCTAATACTCACATCCTGTCCTCATGAATGAAACCAGCAAGCTGATTTCCAATAAAAATTGTCCGTTCCTTCGGAGTCCCTGTTTATTTCCTTCAGGCCCTGAAGTCTCAAAGGCTCATTAAAAACATTATTATTATTTTTTACTTTATTCTCCCTAGTTGGTTTGAGTGAACCTGTTCCAAGCAAGCATCTAAAGGCTAAGAAGAATTTTCTTGTCTCTGAGAGCTTGGGACCTGCCGGTACTAATGAGGGTGATGAGAGAGACATGCCAAAAGTTTAGGTCAAAGATAAGTGAAGGATTGTTACTTGGCTTTTTTTCTGTGAAATTAGAAAAGAAGTTGGCCTGGAACTAGGCTTATGTAACTCGTGCTCAACGAGTACTACTTTGGGACTATTTTGTTGTTTGTGATCACCGTTTGGATTACCTTTCCATATGGAGGGTAAGAGTAGTAAAATAAACAATTACCAAGACAATTTCGGCTTCCAAGGGTTCCATTGCTTTTGATATTGTCGCTGGGGGTGAGGCTGCAGTCTGTGTCTTTCTTTTGGCCTTTTGTGTCTGAAGATTGGTGAAGTAGTTGACAGCTGCAAACTCAATAAGAGCAGAGAAGACAAAAGCGAAGCACACAGCTATGAACCAGTCCATGGCGGTTGCATAGGACACTTTCGGCAAGGAGTGCCGGGCACTGATGCTTAAAGTGGTCATGGTCAAAACAGTGGTGATCCCTGGAATGAAAAAGAATAAGAAATGCAGTATTAGCATTTAGAATGCAATAAAAAGATGAAATGAGAACATGTTGTTGGCGAGGATTAAACACTCTCCAAATGTAATTTTTGTTATTGTTTCTGCTTTATAATTGTTCACAATTATTATGATAGGTATTTTCATTTTTGTATCTGTTCATACCTAGTGCAGTGACCTGTACATTATAATAACTCAAAACATATTTTTTGAATTGATTTAGCTGAACTGTTATATAATTTAAGTCATGAAAAATTTTAGTTGTTTACTTCTTTAGAAAACTTGAAGCATATTATCACTAAAGTAATAAAACCTTGAACTTCTGATCAATTTTAATAGCTGATAATATCTTTGATCATATTTAAGAACTTTGGTATCTATACTAATAAAAGGGTAATATGCTAATTAGACCAGATGTCTTCCGGACATCCTTACAGACGTTCTTCCGGACAAAGCCACGGTGGCGGGGGCCAAGGCAGAGGCAGTTAGGGGCTATCAGGCTGGCAGGGGAGAACAGTTAGGGGCAATCAGGTAGGCAGGCAGAGAGGTTAGGGGCAATCAGGCAGGCAGGCAGGTGAACGGTTAGGAGCCAATGGTCCTGGATTGTCTGACTGCTGGTTTAGGCCCAATCCCTTATCCTCCGAGGGGTCCCAGATTGGAGAGAGTGCAGGCTGGGCTGAGGGATACCCCCTCACTGTGCACGAATTTTGTGCACCGAACCTCTAGTGAATAATAATCATAAATTGAGTTTCTCAAGTTTTTTAATATTTCTAGCTTGGTTTTAAAGTAAAGTACTTTCTGCCGAAACCGGTTTGGCTCAGTGGATAGAGCATCAGCCTGCGGACTGAGAGGTCCCGGGTTCGATTCCAGTCAAGGGCATGTACCTGGGTTGCAGGCACATCCCCGGTGGTGGATGTGCAGGAGGCAGATGATCGATGTTTCTAACTCAAAGTACTTTCTCACAAGAAAATAATTTTGTTATTCATCTGCCAGTAGCTTTCTGTCTTAAATTCTGAGTTGGGGAATTTATATAATTTGAATATGGTCAACATTGTAATATAGCTATTCTTTTATAATTTGTATAAAAAGATCTATTTTAATATAGTAAATTAAAAAGTCAAAATTCATCTGATATTTCAGTTCAACTTTGGTCTTCCTTAGGAACTGCCAAATTGGTAATCATAACAACTCATAAAAGGTTAATATTGTTAGTGCTGATATTTTCTGTTATATCTCATTTTACTTATTTTACTTTCTTTCATCAAAACTAGTGGTGGTTCTATTCATCATAAATAGGACTAAATATTTAGGTTGAAACATGGGAAATTAGTAATACTTAACTATTTTTAGACATAGAAAAAGAGCAATTTTTTATGGTTCAACCTAATAAAGTGAGATACAATGTATATGATATAGGTTCAATAACTTAGCCTTTTTTATGGATTTACATGTAGGTTTTAACTTTAAGCACTCTCTTGGTTCTGAAAAATAGAGATTTTTTTTTAAACCCTACTAAGTAGGACATATGAAAGTCACAGGAAACTAGCCAGAATTCTCACTCAGACAAATTTTTTGTTGATTCACCACACAGTTTGTAATAAGATAAGGGTCATTTTACCTGATACATGTGTCTGAATGAGATACGTGTCTATTTCCTTTGTGGACTGAAAAAGTGCACTGGTGTGAATATTTCCCTAAAATACCCAAGGCATGAGAGCTGGAGGATGAATGGAAATAGAGTCCAAAGAGTGAAGCATACCAAAGACAGTTCTGGCAGGAACAGACTCCTTATTAATCCAGAAAGACACCTGGGAAAGAATGACGGTCATAATGCAAGGTGTATATATCTGAATCATGAAGTAGCCCATCTTCCTTTGCAAATGGAAATTAACTGTCATTATTACGTATTCACCTGTTGGAAGACACATACATCAGTTGATCGTGTGTAAAAAGAATACAGTTGGGAATAAACCTCTCAGGTTTTTAAATTAACATGGGCCAGGAGAAAATAAGCAAAGGCATATTTTAATGAATGACAAATGCATTAATCATCAGATGATAGATACATCCGCTCACTGTTTTCAGTGGGGTTCTTTGTGTCATTTTCATCCAAAACTATTCATTACAAGGATATACAAATCTTTACATGCACATGGTTGCAAAATCAATTTTAAAGAAAACTACTCATCACTTCAAAACATCAAGCTTCTCTGAGGACGGCTAATGCAAAGGAAGAAGAAATAGATATTTTGAAGATGCCCCTGGAGTCACTTTGCATCCATGCATTGGTCAAATTCTCACCTGTGTTAGATTTAATCGTCTCACTCGATGCTGTTTGTCCAATCAGATCATACTGGAGGAGGCTCGAAGATTCCTCTGGGACTTCGACTGAGTAAAGTGGTCCTTTTTTCCATGTGTATATGATTTCACTTTTGGGGTAGGCATCTGCATTTTTTAAACAAATTAAACATAATAGTGAATCTGACTAGTAGTGGGTTTTTCTTTCAAAGCAAATTTTGTTCGTCTAAAAAAAGGAAATACAGACATGAACTTTCTTTACTGCTTTTCTTTAATCTGAGTAACTGAAAGCTCTGATGGTGACAGATATGATTAAGTAAGTATATTCCAGGAATCACACTTTGAATGTCATAGTTATATTTCTCTTTTGCTTTCTAGTCTCTGACTAAAACCAAATAATGGCATATTTTAATGCAGTTTTTGACTCTTAGAAGCATTTTGTAACTTACAACTCCCAAACTTGAGTGGGCAAGCATGCCCATCCATTGGAAAATTAACCAGCCTCATAGGACAGTCGGCATTGATGGTAAGCCTAGGAACATTGAAGTGAAAGGTTCTGAGTAAGTATGATGGACACATGAGTTGGGCAGAGGCAGTAGAATTGGAAAAAAAAAACACCTTACCTCATGGTGTAGAGAATGGTTCCATTCTGCATTATTCTGAAGAGTTTATTAGGAGTTGTCATATTGTGAGCAATTGATTTTTTGCCATTCCTGAAAAAAGTATCAGGTGTCCAGATTTTACTGACCATCAAGTTATTCAAACTCAGAATCTCAGTTGGCCCTCTAAACTTCAACCTCTCATCAGTCCAAGTCTGCCGGAAGAAAACATCCATGGTATACTCCTAAGAGAAAATAAGATATTCATGCAGGCTGGGCAGATGGTTTATTAGAATAGTTTATTCACCAGCTTATCTACCCAATCCTAAAACTTAAGGAACAAAGCAACTTTTTATGGCAATAACCTATCGGGAAAGTTAAAATTTCAGTGAATTGTTATTTTTCTCCAAGTTTGTATTATCATACAATAGTGCTGTGCTGTGCAAATTTCCCTCCTTAACGTTGACCATCCTCAACATACTTCTGTTTCTGTCACCCATCTCTTCACTATCAACTTTTCAATACCTCCATCCTTAATTTAAAAGAAAAATATGAAAAGATAAACACTCTAGGTTTTGTGCTGCCCTCCTTATCATCAATTAGGCTAACCATTCCCCTTAACAATTCATTCACCTTCAAAGGTGTCTCTGAGCATCATGATAACATTTAGTTCCAAGGATAAAATTTACTGGATGAGCAGGCTCTTACTGCACATCATAATTATTTTATATGTTTTCAGAGAACATAAAAGCAAATGTTATCATGAATAATCAGAATGAATATTATTCAAGTATACACAATAATAATTATGAGTTTTAATGTGTGGCTTTTATTAAATAACATTAAGATTCTAAGAATTACGATGAGGGTTATTGCAAAAGTCAATGATAAATAACAATGTAATTATATCAAAATATTGACAATAATTGCTTTGCTTACTTTATGTGTTCTTTTACTAGACCTATTACTACAAATGGTGATTATATTTTAATATCTAATTTGACACAATAGATTCATATAATAATGATTCAGGCTATAACAAGGCTCTATTGTACAAGAAGAAAGGAGACAAATGCAAAAAGTTCCAAGTATCCCCAGATATTAAATAATACAGTAGAATATGGTTGTGCTTATTTATACATAGGTGACTCAGTACTCAAATGAAAAATATGGTAGTGAAATAATTGAAGATTCTGATCTTAAGACATTTGCCTCTTAAATAAAGTCCCTATCTCCTCATCGTTCTTATTTTCTTTCATTTAACTTTTTCCTCTTTTATTTCTGCCTTTTTCTTCCTTTCTTTTCTTCTTTTTCCTTTTCTTGTCAACTCAAAAAGCAGACCATGAAAAAGTCTCTAACAACTGTTTATCTAAAATTATATTTCCCTAATAAAATGCAATGAGGCACTTCTTTACAAAGTTATGCTCATTTCAGTTTTAGTATTTATATTTTACTTTTAGGAGGAAATTCTACCTAAGAACTATGACAGCATATTATAGTCTACTTTGTTCTAGGAGGCTAGGTCAGGTTTTCATTGCCACTTACTATAAATATCCTTTGATGAATACTGCCATCTGTACCTGGAGCAGAGGCCCCAGAACACCTACTGGTCTATTCACTACATAAAAGGTAGACAGCATTGGCCTTTCCAAGTGACTCCCTTCACTCTTTTAATTAAATATACTAGAAATGGTGTGCTACAAAAAAAAATCTATGTTTTAACTTTCATGGATATTCTCACTATACTCTGACATGGTACCTTTGTTGGTTTTTCGTTTTGCTACTCGAAACATTTACTAAGAATTCATAAAGATGTGAAAGATCTTCTCTTTGTAGGTAAGAATCAGCGCATGACATGTGGATGGAAGAGGGGAGAGGAGGCCCAATTATAAAATCCCTCAGATTAAAGTGCTCAAGCAGAGCCCTTGGTGAAGGAGGTTAAGCCAGGAATCTGCTCTAATGGCCATGCTCTCCCAGCATCAGTTCACATGGTGCATTATGGTGCTTGGTAACTGCCCGTTATCATTAGTTCTGGGTCCTGGCCCTCTCTCCCCCTAAGTCAAGTTGCCCTCCTCACTCAGAACTCACTCACCATCTCCACATCTGACACGGGCCCAAAACTGGTCACGTAAATGTCTGTTTTGACTTCAGTGACAGCACCTGAAATTAGCCCAGAAGAATGGGGGCAGTTATCACCAGGGAAGTTGAAGGATCTGAATTTAATGACTCTAAAGCAAAGCCCCTTCTCACAGCTGGTATCTCCAACCCATCCTAAAGTCCCAGTAGTGGGGTCCTTGAATTTTTCAACTCTAAAAATTCATACCAGTTGCCTTATTTTGAATTTAATCTGGTCAATTTGAGGAATTTAAGGAAAAGAACTAGGGGAGAACTCTAAAAAAAAAACCCAAAAAACTAATTGATAGATTTAATGGGACAAATGCTATGAAAACAGTGTTTCACATGGACAATCTCATTCAACACTTACACAACTCTATCAGGTAAGCACTACTCATACACTCACACTACAGTTGAGGAAATTGAGGCTGAAAGAGTTCAAATAACTCACATGTGAGATCTCTAATTGAAGAGGGGCCGATAGTGGATGGGAATACACACATGGCCTCTCTCCAGGACCCCTGCCTTGGAATGGCAGTAAGGGGGAAGGAGTACAGATGCTTGGTCTACGAAAGGATATTGCCTCTCACCTCCAAATCCCGGCCGTAGCCGATTGTCATAGCCTTCAAGCAAGTTGTCCAGGATACGACTGACGTTCTTGGAGTAGGCGTTTCCTTCATCTTCAAAGTCCCCTTGGACATTTTCTACCCTGTGAGTAGACAGTCAATGATCCCCACTCCCAGTCTCAGAGAATTTGTGCTGCTCAGTCACCTGTGTCTTCCCCACCACGGCCAATGCCACACCACCCCGGCTTCTTTCATGGTTTGGTATAGAAGCCACCCAGTGGGTGTGTGTTTCTCCTTTCCTCTGAGCTAAAAGGAAAAAATCAGGAAAAAGATTGTACTCACCATAAAATAATGTACAGCCAGGGCAGAGGTGATGCCATTCTGCAGTGCCCTGTAATGCCCACTTTGCCTTTCTCCTGGTTTGTCTTCCCCAGCAACCAGCTCCCCTTTGCCAATCAACTAGAGCAACCTTCTGGACCCCCTCATGTCTCTTTTCCTTGTCTGCATCCAGCCAGGAATCCAGTAGATGCTGAGGTTGCCAGACAAGTTCTGAGGGGGTCCCCCTTGTTCTTTTTTCACGTGGAAGACGGTGGTTTGTATTCTCAGACTACGTTCTGATGGACACCCAGCCTCCTCCGCCTCACTGGTTTGGGAAATGAGCGTCGGCAGGGACAGGACAGTGCATGGTTGGAGAGCAGTGACAATAATCGAATAAGGCATTAGGGGAGATTGGAAGGAAGAAGCCACTGCTAGTTTTGGCAGGGAGCTAGCAGAGCCCTGTGAGGAAATCTGGAAAGCAGTGGCATCTTGCTGATTGAGATTATGTTCCAATGGGCTTAGCATTTATTATTTCTATGGTTCACAGAAGGATTCCTACACAGCTCTTCCTGCTTAAAAAGTCTAGTGATATTGAGATCCTCTTAGGTTCTCTTTCTGATTTCATCAGCTTTCTTGTGTCAAACACACCTCTCGTGTGTTTAAAAATTATCCTTGATTGTTCATTGAAAAGAACTTATAACCCAGCAGAACAAATCCTGGCCATCTTGCTGTTGGGATAGTGATTTATTTATTTATTTATTTATTTATTTATTTATTTATTTATTTATTTATGTTTTGTTTTCTTCAAGTACTTTGCTGATCTTTCCTGTTAAAAGTGTGTCATCTCAAACTAAGATATATAAATAGATCCTACCATTATCTTTAGAAACCTGGCCAGCTTCATGAATGGTGCCTGTAAGAGACAATGTCTGGAAATAGCTGAGTAAGTTTCCCCAGGTAGAAATGCTGTAAGAATAAAGCATCTGTAGACATGGTTAATGATGATGTTGCTGGTACTGTTTTACTGGGTTTGCCACAGGTGTTTGAACCCAAGAAATAGCATTTTTACCAGTCTGGTAGGAGCATGATGGAGTAAAAGAAGTCTCGTTAAGCCTTAAAATTTTCATCTTTAAAGTAAAAAGTAATCACAATAAAGGAAAACATTATATATTACATATTGATTATTATATATTAATTTTATATATTAATATGTATGCATTAATTCAGAAACCTAGAACAAAAGAGAAATATGTCACTTCACCATCCTCCTGCCAAATCAAATTCACTCACTATCCACCTAATTTACCCAAGTCTGTACTTTCAGACCTAAATTCTACTAAGGCAATGGCAACTATTGCATACATGTAACACAATCTTAGAGTCATTTCTGAAGACATAAGTCATTTGAAGAGCATTTCAAGACATTATCTATAACCAAAAAGAAACAACAGAAACAGGAAGGATACAAGATTTTCTATGAATAGTTTTTTAAATTAAATTTATTGGAGTGACATTGGTTAATAAGATTATATAAAGTAAACATTTCTGAGATTCATGACCTGTATATTGCATTGTGTACCCACCTCCCAAAGTCAAATCATCTTCTGTCACCATGTATTGTGTCTTCTTTACCCTTTACTACCCCCACCCCTTTCTCTGGTAACCACCGTACTGCTGTGTCTATGAGTTTCAGTATTATATCTCACATATGAGTGAAATCATGTGGTTCTTAGTTTTCTCTGACTAATTTATTTTGCTTACATGATATTCTCAAGGTTCATTTGTGCATGGGTGGGTCCCCTAGGCCTGGCCAGCAGTCAGGGCCAGTCAGGGCTGGATTGATTGGGGCCTGCTGGCCGGGGGGAGGGATGGGGCACAGGAGGTTGGCTGCTGGCTCCGAAGGAAGAAGCCAGCCCTTGGCACCACTGGGAATGGGGCCGTATCTGCCACCATCCACCCGTAGTTCCCCATCCCAGCCTGGGTCCAAAGGCCCCAGAGAGGTTGGGAGAGGAGGCGATGATCGCTGGGCTAGGTGCGGAAGGGAGCAGCTTCTGCATTGAGTGTCTGCCCCCTGGTGGTCAGTGCATGTCATGTGACTGGTCGACTGGTCTGGTTGTTCCAGTCATTCCAGTCATTCAGTCTTAATGGTCACTTAGGCTTTTATATATATAGGTATATATATAAAATCTCATATCTTCTTTATCAAATCCTTCAAGTCCTCTATCAAAGGACACTTCATTTGTTTCCATGTCTTGGCCACTGTGAATAGTGCTGCAATGAACAGAGGAATGCATATTCTTTGCAAATAAATATTTTCAAATTTTTTAAGTAGATACCTAGAAGAGGGTTGCTAGGTTATATGGTAATTCTATTCTTAATTTTTTGAGGAACCATCAGATTGTTTCAGGTTGGTTGCCTTTTTGTTTTGTTAGCAGTTTCTTTTGCTGTTCAGAATATTTTTAGTTTTATATAGTCCCATTTATTTATATTTGCCTTACCTTTCCTTGCTTTTGGAAATTCATAAAATCTTCTCTGAGACCAAGGTCCATAAGTTTAGTATCTATGTTTTATTCTATGTAATTTATTGTTTCAGATCTTATATTTAGGTCTTTGATCCATTTTGAATTAATTTTTGTACATGAGGACAAACTGTAATCTAGTTTCATTCATTTACATGTGGCTTGCCAATTCTCCAAGCATCACTATAATCATTATCATCATCATCATTTTTAGCCAAATCAAATCTTTTCTCTCCAGCACTAGAAATGGAGTTTAAAAAAAATTAGAGTTTGGTCTCTGTATGAATTAAGGCTGCTGGTTGTTGTGGACAGCATGTTTTGCCAAGTTCATGCAACATGAGAAATAGCTGTAGAGAGATAAAAAACAGAAATGCAGCAGTTGTACAGAATACATCACTCACCCCCCCCCACCAAAAAAAAAAAAAAAAACACCCAACAAACAAACAAACACCTTGAGCTAGCAGCTGCCTGTATTTCTGACAGCCTCCCTGATTCTGTTCCTTCATAGTAGAGGTCTCATTTCTGCCCTGCAGTTCCTCCCTAAAGCACTGCATCTTCCTTATGCATCCCTCTTCTTTTTCACTCCAGATAAGTGACTTAGTGTCACTAGCTCCTAAAAGGAGCCACTTAATTCAGGAGACTATATCCTGAACTTAAAAGCAAAACTTCTGGCTATGAAGATACAGTTTGACTCCTGGTTACACTGCATGACTGGCTGCAGAGCCCACCTAGGGAAGGTTGAATCCTGAGTGTATTCCCTGGGCTTTCTAGAAGGGCTGGAACATTGAATCTACTTGATCTCACTGCCTAATGAATCTCTCACCACTCCAAGGAGTGGAAAGCATTTTAGTAGCCTGCATGAACTCTTTCCGGCCACTAGGGGACCACTGAGCATCATCTTCCAGCAGCAGTGCCACCCACATCCCAGAATCTGTTTGCCTATTTATCAGGTGCTTGGAGAACAGGACAGGGGACGGAATTTTGGGACCAGGCCCAGTGATGAGCTCTGGTGAAATGCTGTAGAAGAGCAATCAGAATGGGTGTCTATTACCATGAATTCTGTCGGACTTGGGATAAGATATAAATCCCAAACCTACTGTCATGTGAAGGGATATTCTCAAAGCACATGATTCAAATAAACGTTTTGAAACTGTCATGAAAAGGGCAGAGGCCTTCATGAGAATAATGGTATCCTTCATATTCTCATGTTACATGATTTAATGGTTCCTCTCAGGGTAAAACATCAAGAGCATTGCTATTTATGTAGAAGTGATTTAACCTGGGAGAGAAAAAAATAAGCGATACTGGGGGGGCTCTTCAGAGAAGGGGCTAATAGGTGTTTGATGCCTACTTGAAGCTAAAGACTCGTCAGGGACTAATGATGTTGCGCGCGCGCGCACACACACACACACACACACACACACACAGAAACCAAAAAAAAAACAAAAAAAATCACAACCCTCCCCATCCCCGCAAACACACACACACACACACACACACACACACACACCTGGCAAAGCTCTGTAACAAAACCTGACCATCAAAGAAACAAGTAATTATTTTACAATAGACTTGTAACAGGCTTTTGGAGAGAGCATGCCAGGAGTGGAGTATCTGAGATGTCAGAATTAAAAGAGCCGTCCATCTCTGTGGACTTGCTGTGAGCTCTTTGTTGCTGTTGCCTGTTTGGTTATTACGGCGCTCTATCAGTAAGAGATGTTAGATGTAAACCGAGAAAACCCAGCTTGCAGCGGCATAAACAAAGCGGTTTACTCTTCTCACAGAAAAGGATGGAGCAGGCAGATCCTGGCTTCGGCAGCTAAGCAGCCACAGCGCTGACATGGCTGGGTTTCAGGTCGCCCTCGTTGTGGTTCAGGGAGGCCACCTCAGTCTCAGTCATCCTGTCCGCATCCCACAGAGAAAGGGAAAGGACTGAGTCACGTGGCTATCTCTCTCAACACAGAGGAGTTTACGAGGTTGTAAAATATCCCTTGCTCTCTGAATTAGGGAATGAATATACACAGATACATGTCCAGGTGAATCCTACAAAAATCTTTTGACACTTGCTATAGAAAGCTAGGAAATTGGGCTAATTTCAGTAGCAAGGAATCTTCTCTTCTGTTTTTTTTTGTTTGTTTGTTTTCTGTTTGTTTTAATCCTTTATACTACAGGTGGGTAAGAGGGATGAATGATAAGTTGGGCAGCTAAGAGGTCTGTCACAGGCAGAGAATTCCCTCTAGGTAGATTTATTTCAGCAAGATATGCCTTACTCCTGCTTGAAGGCTTAGAGGGTAGAGTGCAGGTCACATTTCTATTACTACTGCCACACTCCGCTTTTAGCTAGCCAAAATCCCCAGAAATGTGTGCCAGAGCCTGTGAGAATTGTGAGAAATATTTTCTCAATATATATTTTGTATTATAATCTTTTGAAATATCTCTATATAAAAAACCCTAAGCGACCATTATGACCGCCACGACTGGAATGACTGGAACTACCAGTTGACCATTAGCTATGACGTGCAATGACCACTAGGGGGCAGATGTTCAACACAGGAACTGCCCTCTGGTGGTCAGTGCACTCCCACAGCCAACCTCCCATGACCCCTCCCCCCAGCTGGCCAGCCCCATGATAGGCCTCAATCGCCAGCCAGGCTGAGAGACACCACCTGTACATGAATTCGTGCACTGGGCCTCTAGTTTTTAAAATAATCAGCTAAATTCATTGTCCTCTAATATGGGTAATCTAGCCACTATACACATAAGGACTGATAGAGGGATTTGACATTCAATTAAAGCATGTAGGCCATCAGAGGCCTAGATAGTGGAATCCCATTAGTGTTGTTCCTCTCAGAGTCACTCTTCTTGGGTTACATCTCTAATTTATAAACTGAGTTTTTAAGTTTTCTACACAAAAGAATGAAAAGACATTATATCTAGTACATTAGTTAGTATCCATTATATTAAGTCCCACCTGGGAAATTTCTTATAAAATTACATGATAGAAAAATCTCTGTGTTGATGAGAAATGGACATATTTTTTTTCTTTCTACGAGCTGTGTAACTGTGCATGTTTCTCCTTTGGATTTTTTGCAATCTGGAAATTCAAAGTCAAAACTGAATTCTAGCTGATTTTGCTTGTGTTTGTCCTCTCTTGTTAATAGCAAAAAGAAAGAAGCAAAAGGGAGGCCGGACATGGAAAGCATAGCTATTTGGGCAGCTTCACCAGGAACCTCTGGTTTCATCCTCCCCAGGGAATCACTGGTCCATGCCCTGCAAATACTTGGGGGAAGGGGTCCAACAACAGGGGAGTGGGCACATGCACAGTGAATCAGGGTGACACAGGGGAAGTGCCTGTCAATCAAGCCTGGGGAACCATGGATTGCTTAGGGTAGCACAGGGCCATAGCAAGCCTGTGAAAATATGGGAATATATAATCCCATAGATAAAGGAGTTTCTCTCTCTCTCTCTCTCTCTCAGTTCTCTGGTTCCTTTGACTTTGCTCTTGCCCATGTTCTCTCCATGGTCATGTGGCCATGCAGACTCTACACACAATGGACTAATGGACTCCAGCTGGGAGCACAAACTAAGCTAGGCTGATGCTGGATTAGACTGTGTTCCAACATGAAACACACTGGTTTTGAACTAAGCTCTGGGGAAAGCAAAATGGGACTTCTTCCTTGGTGGGTCAAAGGGAAATGGGACCTTGGGAACTAAGGGGTGCCATTCCACAGAAGTAAAGCTTTCTACAATATCTCAGACTTCCGTGGGAGTCTCAGAAAATTCTCTTTCTCTGGATATCACAAAAAGCCCACTCCCACCAGCAACCAGGAGGGTGGGGACCTCTCCCCACTGTTCACAAGTTGTTCCAGCGCCATTTGTTGAAGAGACTATCTTTGCTCCATTGAATTGCCTTTGGTCCTTTGTCATATATCAGTTGATTTTATTTATGGGAGTCTATTCTGGGTTCTATTTTGTTCTATCGATCTATTTCTCCATTCTTTCACCAATCGCACACTGTCTTGATTAGTTTTATAGTCAGTTGTGAAGTCAGGTATCATCAGTCTTCCAACTTTGTTCTTCTCCTTAAGCATTGTATTGGATATTATGGATGTTTTGCCTCTCCATATAAACTTTAGAATCAGTTTGTCAATATCCATAAATAGCGTGGGAGGATTTTTATTGGGATTGCATTGAATCTATAGATCAATTTAGGAAGAACTGACATCTTGACAGTAGGTGTTTAATTTTGAAGAGCTTTTCCAAGCACAGAAATGTATAAAGAGCAGTTACCCTGCATTCTGTTACCTAGCACAAGAATCATAAACATAACCATGATTTTTTTCTCTTTCAGTAAAATCTTTTAAATATAGAAAATTTCACATCAAGTTTAAGTTCTGTTTGTTTTCTTTTATATTCTTTTTTACTCATGTGAGAGAGTAAACTAAGATCTTAAATATGTTATATGCCTTTAAAGTTTTTATATTTCTATGTGTGTATGTACAGTACATAATTTTTTTCTTTGATTTTTTTTTGCTTTTTATTTATTTATTTTTCTTTATTGATTAAGGTATTACGTATGTGTACTTATCCCCCCATTGCTCCCACACACACACTCATGTCCTCACCCCATCCTGTTGTCTGTGTCTATTGGTTCGGCTTATATGCATGCATACAAGTCCTTTGCTTGATCTCTCCTCCTTGCCCCTACCCTCCTCTACCTTCCCTCTGAGGTTTGACGGTCTGATCGATGCTTCTCTGTCTCTGGATCTGTTTTTGTTCATCAGTTTATGTTGTTCATTATCATCCACAAATGAGTGAGATCATGCGATAGTTATCTTTCTCTGATTGGCTTATTTCACTTAGCATAATGCTCTCCAGGTCCATCCATGCTGTTCCAAATGGTATGAATTCCTTCTTTTTTACTGCAGTGTAGTATTCCATTGTTTTAATTTTGTGTTTTTTATTTACAAAAATGTTATTATTCTATATCAATCTGTCATTTGCTTTCTTTCACTAATATTGTTTTCTAGACTTGCTGTATATACCACAATTTAATTCTGTATTTGAGTTGTAGATAAACATTTGGGATGGATTGTTTCTGATTCTTGAGATTAAAAATAATGTTATAATACATATTCTTCTATATTTCTCTTTTATATATGTGTGAATATGCTTGCAGGATTTTATCCTTATGCATTTTCACTTTTACTAGGTATTGCAAAATTATTTTCCAAAGTGGTTTTATGAATACATCAATTCATCAGCACTTTTATATGAAAATTCTTGTCTCCTTTGTATCAAATCTTGATATTGTCACATTTATGTTATTTTATTCTATTTTTTGCTAATCTGTGTTTGAAAAAATATCTCATTGTGGTTTTAATTTGCATATCTTTACTATTGATATAGTTGAATTACCTATTTACAGCCCTTATTCATTTTTATACTTAATCATTTATCCTTTTCATATTAATTTACGGTGCAAGTGTGTAATAGTATTTTCTTCACAGATTTTCCTCTATCTATAATAATAAAAGCGTAATATGCTAATCAGACCAGACAGCCAAACAACCTTCCAGAGGAAGCCGGGGCTGCGAGGGCTGAGCACCTTGCACAAATTTTGTGCACCAGGCCTCTAGTATTATCACAATTTTCCATTTTTGCTGGAAAATGTATTTGGGTTCTCAATTCTGTTTCACTGGCTTCTTTGCTTACATGCACACCATTGATTTTAGTGCTCTGTGTAATAGATGTTATGGCATGCCTCTTTAAGTCTTTTTTTTTTTTTTAAGAATGAAGGACTTATCTCTTTACTTGCTGGGCGTGCTGGGGGCCCTTTTGCATATTCCCTCAGCTGAAGGGTTTTGCCTGTAAACACAGATCTTTGGGGGGGCGGGCAGGCAACATCCAATAGCATGGTTACAAATATATAACTAGCCCCCTCATCAGAACTTGAGACAAATGTGTAGGACTATCTCCACAGCTTCCATGAGGTTGACTGGACTATTGTTAAGATGGCAAATTCTCTAGCCCAACCTCTTCTTTTCCACAGGCAGTGATCCCAAGAGTATTTCCCCATAAACTGCCGGCATGCTCCCTGGTCTCAGAATTCTCTGTGTCGGGAATGCAGCCTGTGATTCAATGTAATCTTCATTGGCAACCTGGTAGTTGTGGCCTCTTGCACAAACTTTTCAATATATATGCATTTTCATAATTTATATTTCTAAGTGGCAAACTACCTGTTCTTTAGAAGATCTGTAGGTGTGGCCCAATAGGAAATTAAGCTATCTGTAATTTCAAAAAAATCACTAAAGAGTGTTTTGAAATAACATATTCTAAATATATATATGTGTGTGTGTGTGTGTATATATATGTATATATATATATATATATGTATATATATAATGCATTTTTATGTTAAATTTCAACAAGCCTATAGAGCTAGTATGTACTAGACTTTACATGTGAGTCCAGAGACTCAGTGGAAACAGCTTGATACTATCACTGTGGAGCTTCATTATCTACCTTTTGATTTCTCTTTTAACCACTATGTTATTATTCTTTCTTTTGATCTTCACATATTTGAAATGCTGTGATTAAAATGTTCCTTTTTCTCTATTCAGTAATTTGGTTAGCAAATAGAAAGGGGTCAGATAATGAAGTGTATTATTTTTTAAGGGGAAAAACAACAAGAAAAAAGCATCTGTTTCAAGGGAAAACATCGAAAGGAAGCAATGACCAGGCTGCAATTAGGTTATTAATAGGAAGAAGCAGAGGAACCGAAGCAGTAGGCATTTCATTTCTGGAGAACTCAAAGGCTCATTTTTATTCCAGTTATCAATGCATTATCTATTTTGCTTCATCTTTAATCACCTATTTTAGATCCCTCTTATTCCATGTTTGCTTGGAAAATATTTTGAAATACTTTTTAATATATATTTTATTGATTTCAGAGAGAAGAAGGGAGAGGGAGAGAGAAAAACATCCATGATAAGAGAGAATCATTGTGCCCTAGCTGGTTTGGCTCAGTAGATAGAGCATCGGCCTGTGGACTGAAAGGTCCCAGGTTCGATTCTGGTCAAGGGTATGTACCTTGGTTGTGGGCACATAGTCAGTAGGGAGTGTGCAGGAGGCAGCTGATTGATGTTTCTTTCTCATCGATGTTTCTAACTCTCTATCCCTCTCCCTTCCTCTCTGTAAAAAAATCAATAATTTTTTTTTTAAAGAGAGAATCATTGATCAGTTGCCTCCTGCACTCCCCACACTGGGGATCGAGCCTACAACCTGGATGTGTGGCCTGTCCGGGAATTGAACCATGACCTCCTGGTTCAAAATTCGATGTTCAACCATTGAGTCACACCGACTGGGCTTGAAATGTTAACCTATGTTTTATTTTTCCCCCTTCGTTTTACCTTTATATTTTTTCCCTTCAGGCAGGTGGCAAATTCTGTCCTTCCTTGCCTCAGGAGAGTTTCTAGAAGGGCAAGGAGCCATGAATACATTTTAGTTCCTAGATTTTTGCTTCAAGAAAGCAAAGTCGTAGGCATAAACAACGTGGTTTAGTGAAACATCAGAACAGAAAGATTTAACTCAGACTACAAGTGAATGCCCCAGGCTAGGGGTGCAGAGAAAAATGGGAATACATGTAGGTCTGGAAAGAACGAGGGAGCTGTGCTGTGCCTCCCAGCTACACCACCCCAGAGGTGAGGCACCAGGATGGAAAAGGTGATATGCTAGGTTGGGCCAATTGGGACCACAAGCATATGTCTGTCCCCCAGGAATAGCTGAGGAGCCACAGAGAGCCACCACTAGAACTCACAGGACCAGGCAGGCAGGGACAACTCTGTGAGCTGATGCTTGAGAACGGGTGCCTTGGCACTATATAGAACCCAATTGCTATAGCATCAAGGAAGAATAAGTTTCATTTTTTGCATGCCAGAATTTGTCAAGAGAGATTTATGTCTGCAACAAATGTATAATATTCTGATCTGCCTGTTTATTATTTGCTTTTCATCAAGTACTGCTTCTTTCCCTGTTTCATAAACTTTTTTCAAGACTTTGTTGGGGGTCAAAATAGGAAAGGGATTTATGGAGAAAATAGGTGCAACAGTGAAATAGAAGCAATGAAAAGTTTTCTTCTCAAACACATTTTTTGGTCTGTCTTTAGTTGCAAAATAATATTTCATTTGTACTGGTGGTTTGGGGATATAGCTAATTATTCAGACTTGATGCTGAGCTTTCATTCATTATTTAGTCTTTTCCACTGAGGCACATCGCTCAGATATTTCTAAGTATATAATCCCAGGAATGCGTCTATTATGATGGCTCTCACTTGGTAATTCTCTTTACCTTGTAATTCATACTCCAAGTTGCATCTTAAATCTCAATTTCACAGCTAAATCTACCTATTCTCAACATCTTCCCCCATATAACTAGTTTTGAATCTTCAGTATATATTCACAGCACATAGTATTTCTGTTGTAAACTTACCATAACGGTAGTTAAATATTTTTATATAATTCTTTATTTAAGGCTCTCCTCCCACTATTTGGTTGGAATGTAAACTGATTTCAAAGTGTTACTGCTACGGCACTTAGTACAATGTTTGACACACAATAACTGCTTAATAAATATTGCTGAAGTGAGCATGTGGATGAATAAACTTTAGTTTATTTTTTCCTTTCTTTCAAATTGTATATATATATTCCTGTTTGTATGCATAAATATATACACATAAAGATATTCATAAAATGATGATAGTTTAAATAACTGTCATTTTACAATGAATAGAAAAAAAGTTAGTAATATTTCATCTGGTAATAAAGTAGATTGAAAAACTACAAGTTAGGTAAAGGATTTTCTTCTTTTTCTGCAGCCTTTGCTGTTGGATTGAGCTTGCAATACATTCCAGTATATTACTCAGGGAGATCTACGTGACCAGGTAAGAACCATGGTACGATGTACAATTCAAGGTTGTGATTCAATTATGCTTCTTTCCTCGAGTGTTCTTCATATTTGCACATCTGAGGGAGATTTATGGAGTTTCATATTAGCTTTTTATGCAAAAAAATCACGGAGATAAATTTAATTATATACCTCCAACGCCCACAGAGTGCTGGGTAGCAGAATCTGAATGTCAAAAAGCATTGTCAAGAAGGAAAATGATAAGGCAAAAGGAAAATGCAATTCCCAATGTGTCCAAACCAACCCATTAAAAACTACTTGTAATTTGTCACATCACATCCATCAGTTGCATCTGAAGGTCTTAGAAACACAGTCCCTTCAGATTTGTGAAAGATGAAAGGCTATCTCACTTTAGCCCACAGTTCCTCAATGCTCAAGAGTATTTTAGCTTCTTATAAAGAAGAAATGTTACAGGCATACCTCCAAGATACTGAGGGTTTGGTTCCAGACCATGGCAATAAGGAGAATATTGTAATTAAGCAAGTCACAATTTTTGGGGTTTCCCAGTAAATATAAAGAGCTGCCTCAAACAGATTGTCAAACTGCAGCGGGAAGGCCGGGGAGGGTTGGGGGGCAGAAGGGAGGGGGGTAAGAGATCAACCGAAGGACTTGTATGCATGCATATAAGCATAACCAATGGGCATAAGACACTGGGGAGTAGGGGAGGCCAGGGGACTGTCAAGGGCCGGGGCGGGGGGGGAAGGACACATATGTAATACTCTTTGTAATACTTTAAGCAATAAAAAAAAGAAAGTTGCTTAGAGAAAAAAATAATAAAAAGTCAATGGAAAAAATAAAAAAATTAAAAAAGGCATGTGTACACTATATTGTAGTCTATTAACTATGCAATAGCATTAAGTCTATAAAGCAATGTAGATACCTTAATAAAAATATTCTTTATTGCTAAAAAATGGTAATAATCATCTGAGTCTTCAGCAAGCCATAATCTTTTTTGCTGGTGGAGGGTCTTGCCTCAGTGTTGATAGCTGCTGACTGATCACGGTGGTGTTTGCTGAAGGTTGGAGTGATTGTGGTCATTTTTAAAAATAAGGTAACAATCAAATCTTCCTTTCACAAGTGATTTCTCTGTAGCATGTGATGCTGTTTGTTGGCATTTAACTACAGTAGAACTTCTTTCAAAATTGGGGTCAGTCCTCTCAACCCTAACACTGCTTTATTAACTAAGTTTTGTCATATTCTAAAATCTCTGCTGTCATTTCAACAAGCTTCACAGAAACTTCACCAGGAGTGCATTCATCTTAAGAAAGCAGCCCTATCCGGTTTGACTCAGTGGATAGAATGTTGGCCTGAGGACCAAAGGGTCTCGGGTTCTATTCCATTCAAGGGCACTTACCTTGGTTGCAGGCTCCTACTGGGCCTGGGTCCTGGCCAGGACTCATGCAGGAGGCAACCATCGATGTATTTCTCTCATATAGATGGTTCTCTCTGCCTTTCCTTCTTTCTTCCACTCTCCCTAAAAACCAACGGAAATATATCCTCAGGTGATGATTAACCAAAAAAAGAAAGAGAGAGAGAGAGAGAGAACTAGTTCTAGTTCCCTTGTTATTTCCCACCACATCTGTAGCCACTTGCTCCACTGCAGGTCTGAACCCCTCAAAGTCATCCATGAGTGTTGGAATCAACTTCTTCTGAACTCCAGTTAATGTTGATATTTTGACTTCTTCACATGAATCATGAATGTTCTTAATGGCATCTAGAATAGTGAGTCCTTTCCAGAAAGTTTTCAACTTACTTTTACTAGATCCATCAGAGGAATACTATCTGTGGCAGTGTTGTAGCATTATGAAACATATTTCTTATATAAAACTTGAAATTCAAAATTACTCCTTGATCCATGGGCTGTAGAATGAATGTTGTGTTATCAGGCATGAAAACAACATCAATCTCATTATACATGTAAGGGGCTGGTTCCTGGTGCCCCCAAATAATTATAATGGCAGCATTAGAGATCACTGATCACAGATTACCATAACAAATATAACAATAATGGGAGATTTTGAATATTGTGAGTATTACCAAAATGTGAATCAGAGACAGGAAGTGAGGAAATGTTGTTGGCAAAATGGCGCCAACAAACTTGCTCCACGGAGGGTTGCCACTAACCTTCAATTTGTAAAAAATCACAAAAAACAACAACAACAAAAATGCATTATCTGCTTAGCACAATAAAGTAAAGCACAACTAAATGAGGTATTCCTGTATTCTAGAGGTGAAAGCCAGTGACAGGCAGTTTATTTCTGTATAATATGACCTGGATCAAAAATTCCGTAAACACATACTGAGTGTGTTGTCCTAGTAAATGTAAAATATACATTCAAATAAGTTTTGTCATTTCAGTTTTATTTCTATTTTTGATGCACAGAATTAGGAAACAACTTCTAAAAGGCATTTTTCTTGCTTTTGTGCTTTGGTATACTTTGTTTAAATCTACTTTTATTTTATTGTTAATCCTCACCTGAGGATATGTTTCCATGTCTTCATCACCATGTATACTGCTGCACTCAAAATAGGGATACATATATCTTTACAAATAAATAAATGTTTCCAAATTTTTTCATAGCCATAAACATCAAATGTCTTTTCATTTATTTAAGTTTTATTTTATTCCTTAAAACAGCATTTTGTAATTTTTAGTATGTAAGTCTTTCACTCTTTCGTTAAATTTATTTCAAAGCATTTTATTATTTTGGTACTGTTGTAAATGAAACTGTCTTCTTAACTACAATTATATATGGTTTATTTTTACTGCCAGTTCATAGAAATACAATATATTTTTTCCATATTTATTTTAGCCCATAATAAGTAATCTTTTTTATTTTATGGCTAATTTGTAACCTTCTAATAAGTGTATATGTTTTGTTTTGCTTTGTCTGAATCATTCTCTGTTGCTTGAAGTCAACAAGTTCAAATGACTAATATAAACCATGGTCTCTCTCTCTCTCTCTCTCTCTCTTTCTCTCTCTCTCTCTCTCTCTATATATATATATATATATAGGACTCATTGAAACATTATGCTGTTTTATGTCCTGTTTACAAAGAACATAAACATACATAGCAATTCAGTTTTGTGAAAGGAACTTTATGAGGCATGACTGAATATAGACACTTTTGCTATCTTTATTTAGACCCAACAATTTTTTTTTTGAAATTTTGTATTCATGGCTTTTTCCCCCCCTGGAAACTGTGAGAATATTGTTCTTGTTCAAGGGAAATGGAAAGTGATTTGGGGAACAGAGGAGAAATAGCAGCCACCTTTTATTAAGCTTATACCAACCTAAATTGGTTTCTTAAGTGTAACCATCATGGGATTTTGGTCTATTGAATTACACAGCATAATGTAAACAAGTATTTGATTTCTTTCTGATAAAATAATGATAAATGAATTCTCAGGCCAAAGGATAACAAGAAAAATAAATCAGGATATTTTAAGTTGATGATTTCAAATTCTGAAAGCAGAGTCTCAAACTTTCTGGAACTTTATTCCACTCATATCACTGATGTTTGGATGGGAGAGAAGGGATAGAAAACATAGCCCATTGATAGTTCTACCTGCCTTCAGATCACCTGTTCAAAAAACAGAGTAGGGGAAAAGATTATATTCTGTTTCTGTACCTACTACAGGTATGCACTCCCTTACAAATTCAGTGCTTCCATTGTGAGAACTCAGTGCTGAGTGATTCCTCTCCTAAAGATGGAATAAACTCTCTGTCTCTTATTTGCAAAATGTATTATCTTACCTAATAATAGACAAACATGTAAATTGACCATCCCTCCACTACACTCACCAGCCAATCAGGAGAGTATGCAAATTATCACAACAAAGATGGCGGTTAATTTGCATACATAGGCTCGAAGCGGTGGAGCGAAGACTGAAGGCTCCAGCCAGAGCAACAAAGACTGAAGGCCTGGGTCCCAGATGCCAGAGGAAAACTGGTGCTGGCAGCCAGGGGACGGGAAGGCCTATTGCATGAATCTCTTCATGCAACAGGCCTCTAGTAACGTGATGTTCTCTCCAAGTTTTGTGATAAGCATCACTAGTACCCATGTACTTTATTTTTTTAAAAAAAAATATGTTTTATTGATTTTTTACAGAGAGGAAGGGAGAGAGACAGAGAGTCAGAAACATTGATGAGAGAGAAACATCGACCAGCTGCCTCCTGCACATCCTCCACTGGAGATGTGCCTGCAACCCAGGTACATGCCCTTGACCAGAATCGAACCTGGGACCTTTCAGT
>NW_006292696.1:9573635-9583181 GCF_000327345.1 Myotis davidii | reverse complement strand
AAATACCTTTTATCACCTAGTTCAGTGGTTCTCAACCTTCTGGCCCTTTAAATACAGTTCCTCATGTTGCTTACAATTATATTCTCAATATCCATCTAGATTGTCCCAAATGGCAGTATTTCCATTGTTTATGTGTACTACTTCTTTAAAGTAGTACCATAAAATTATTTTCATTGCTACTTCATAACTGTAATGTTGCTACTGTTATAAATCATAATGTAAATATCTGACATGCAGGATGGTCTTAGGCGACCCCTGTGAAAGGGTCGTTCGACCGCCAAAGGGGTCGCAACCCACAGGTTGAGAACCACTGACCTAGTTCTACACATAATAGTGTTCATATTATTAATTTCCACATAATCTCTTGTAAAACACCACATTGAAATAACCGCTTTATATTAACTTTATTTGTGCTTTCTGTGCCTTTGAAGATAGCTGAAATGTTCGGCAATCAATGACTGTATTTTTACTTTGTGTCTTTGGTCATAATGACGTTCAGTCTCAACAAGTGTTGGAAAGGTTGGAGAGGAAAAGGAACCCTAATTCACTGCTGGTGGGAAGGTAAGCTGGTACAGCCACTATGGGAAATAGTATGGAGCTTCCTCATAAAAATAGGAATAAAGTGACCATATGACCCAGCAACCCTTCTTCCGGGTATCTACCAGAAATTTTTGGAAATATATATTTGCAAAGATATACGTACCCCTGTGTTCACATTGCAGCATTATTCACGTGGCCAAGCCATGGAAACAACCGAAGTGTCTTTTGGTAAATGATTAAATAAAGAAGTAGTACACATATAGAATGGAATACTACTCAGTCATAAGAAAAGATGAAATACTGCTATTTGGGACAATCTAGATGGATATTGAGAATATAATTGTAAGCAAAATCAGTCAGAAAAATCTAAGAATTATATGATTTCATTCATCTGTGGTATATAAAACTGGAACTCATAGACACAGACAAGGATGTGCTGGTTACCAGAGGGAAAGGCAGGTGGGAGGTTAGTAAAGGGTAAAAAGGAGCCAAACATATGATGATAGAGGATGATTTTACTTTGGGTGGATGGCATGCAATGCAATATACCATTGGTTCTCAACCTTCCTAATGCCGCGACCCTTTAATACAGTTCCTCATGTTGTGGTGACCCTCAATTTCATTGTTACAAATTGAACATAATTAAAGAATAGTGATTAATCACAAAAACAATATGTAATTATATATGTGTTTTCCGATGGTCTTAGGCGACCCCTGTGAAAGGGTCGCGACCCACAGGTTGAGAATCGCTGCAATATACAGACCTTGTATCATAGAAACTTATGCTTGAAACCAATGCAATCTTATTAACCAATGTCACCTCAATAAATTTAATTTAAAAATAAATAAATAATATAATATATAAAAAACAAAGAACTAGGATCATTATTTCATTTCAGTTCTATCCTTAGAAAATATTTGCTACATGAGAAATGAAATTTTTATTTTTTAAAAACAAAAGTCCCTTACCAAGTAACCGGACATTCATTTTAAGAAAGTATTATGCTATTGGTTTTTCTAAAAAAGTGTAACTGAAAGAGTACAGACCAAATATTCCAGTGGGTATCAATCACATATTTATTTTTCTGTCATCTGCCAAAATTTCTCCCATCTTTCCAGCTCTAAGTATTGAACTTGCCCTTTAGTATATTGGGAAGTTTGATAGTGTGAGAAATTTTAGAAAGTGAATTTGCTAAAGAATCCCTAATGTCGGGGAATAACATTTCTGTTCATTGATTTCACTTTGCTATCTAATAAAATGTTACAACACATGGTAGATAAGAAATGAACATGAATCATTGGTAATTTTTTCTGCATTTGCATCAGATCAATTTTATCCATATGGCAAATAAACCCAACAGTCATAAATGATAATGCACATGTGTAGTCTTTAACACCTTCTTTTGTCTGGTAAGGCCCCCGATGACAGCATTTTGTGTATGAGGTGAATAGACCCTACTGAATAAATAAATGTATGTGTCATAAAAAATGCTTCTCTTACCTTGTAATTCTTGACTGTACACTTCATTAAAATATTGTCATTAATGTTTATTTTACAATTACTATTTACCAAACATGATCACATTAAACTCACAAAAAATTGTTATGTTATTTTGTGCAGATAAATTCTGATGTCTGGATGTATTAATTACCTACCCTGAGATCACTCCATGAGTGGAGTCTGGATTTAAGGCCCAGGTTTGCTGATTGATTCCTGAGCCCAAGCCCAGAGAGTCAGACTGCAGGGCAGGAGTAGTGATCGAGGTAAGAAGGGGATATCGATGCAAACATACAGCATCCAGTTTGCACACTGATGTGCTTCAGATTCTCCATCCTGAGCTATATTCTAAGAAGCCTTATAAAATATGTCCTCCAAGCTGTCCAACTGTAAAAGGGGGGATTACTTATCCATATACTCCAGTCCCTCACTGGCCAGGCGTGACCTCAAGGCCATGTATTCAAGCTCATGTCCAGGTTGCACATATTGGAATGCCTAACAAAAAGCCATCGAGTTAGAAGTGTTGGGAGGTTTTGTCTGGGTGAAATGGACCAATCAAAGCTTGTTCTGAATTGGTCACAGCAGCAGCATTGGAATGAGAGGTTAAACCAAAAGACTTTGCAGCGGCATGCATGAAGTGTTCAATTCACTCTATCTTCACTTTCTCTAGGGAAACCACTTTGAGAACAAGTTGTTTCAAAGTAGCTCCATGATATTTAGAAAAATCAAAAGAGCATATAACTTTTGTATTAACCAGAAATCCTAGCACAAAAAAAAACACCCTGATGGTTTATTTAATTGTGATTCTCCCATTCAGTTGCACGTTTTACATGTCCTATTTATTACATATAACTTGTTATGTCATTTGAAGTCTACATTGGTCCATGATTATTTTTCTAAAGTGGTTTTCTCATTACCAACATTAATAATCCAT
This sequence comes from Myotis davidii, assembly GCF_000327345.1. Lineage (NCBI taxonomy): Eukaryota > Metazoa > Chordata > Mammalia > Chiroptera > Vespertilionidae > Myotis > Myotis davidii. The sequence continues at coordinate 9,580,209 of NW_006292696.1, read as the reverse complement.
CTTTCCCCTTGGTGATTTGTAACTCTTCTTTTATTTTCTACTAAGGACTTAATCAGTTTTATTAATAATAAGGTAATGAGTTATCACACGCAATATGGCATTGAAAAGTGCTGAACAAAATCTCTGGAGCAAAATATGAATAGTTGATCTTTTCCCTTTGACATACTGTCTGCCTCTATTTCTACTAGCATGTGCTGGGGAGGACTTCAATGGGAAAGAGGGGCTACTTTAAGACTTTTTGGTTAAACTAGTGTCACAGCTATTCTGGATGATATGCTCCAAGTTTATGTTTTAGTCTTCTATCACCTTCTATTTCTGCATTGCTTTTATTTTTTTAAAGTAAGTATTTTTTATTTCAGAAAGGAAGGGAGAGGGATGAGAGAGAATCACTGATCATTGATTGGCTGCTTCCTGCACATCCCACACTGGGCATCAAGCCTGCAACCAGGGCACGAGCCCTGACCAGGAACTGAACCGTGACCTCCTCCTGGATCATAGGTCGATGCTCAAACACTGAGCCATGCTGGCTAGACTATTTCTGCATTTCTTAAATGTACCCACAAGAGACTAACATAGAGCCTTTTGGTTTAGAATAGCTGGTCTCTACATTTCACTTATAAGGTAAGAGGATTTTTACAATTTGAATATTTGATAATTATTGTAAAGACTTTTTAATAATATGGACTCACCCTGGAATATGGACTTGGGTGAGTCATACTAAAAGAGATATTGGGTAATGTCTCTATTTTATTTTTAACACCTTTTTAACACCCTGGAATCCAAAAATTTATTATTTTTCTGCCACCTCCACCAGAAACTCCCTATATTCAATAATTTTATTAGCACACAACTCAAACACCCATCAAATTAAAGAAAGCATTATGCTGTAATAATGATTGTCATATTTGCATATGAACATAAGGGAATGAAGAGAAAAGGACACATCTCCTGGGAAGAACATCATGGTACTAGTAATAGGAAGAAAGACACATACAGAGATTAATTCCACCAACATCTATTTTCAAAGCAACAGCCGAAACAGAAGTGTTCCCTATTGCGTGTCTATATCTTGCATATCCACATGTACACAAAGGACCATGTGCCTATGATGTACAGACTATATTCCTGGTTATATTTTGAACATGGCAGTAAGTTAGACTAGGCCTCAGGTGCATCTTCTATTATGTATAAACAAAATATCTTACTTTTGAGAAGTCACCATGGCATATGATGTGCAGTTTCTTCTCTTCTAAGATCAATGATTATGTTAAACATGACTAACAGTTCTTGCGAGGATCATAAGGTCTGACTTAATTAGAAGAAATTAACCCATATTAAACATCTTTATACTAAGGAACTATAGTGGGAAGTGGGATGATCTTGTATACCACTGTATACTCTATTATTTCATGACTCCCTATTTATAACTGGCACAATAATTATTGTTTATGGGATTAAAGTTGCTTAAAATCTTGTTGGGGGAATATTTCTCTATTGAAGAGAAAGCTGATTAGAGGAAAGAACAGTATTTTCTAACAGAAAATACACCCTGGAATCCAATTAACAATAATTTAAGTCATGAATTAGACCTGCTAGTAATCTTGAAAAAATGTGATAATTGCTCTATTATTAAATAATTTTATCCCAGGAAATTACACTAATAAAAATTAATTTCAATTTTCAGAAGCTTATTTTATTATGGGATAATATATGCAGCACATAACAACCTAGCAGATATATTTATGAACATATTAAAATGAAACAATCAATTTTCCCTAATTATTTGCAATGTATTTTATATTCATTTAGGTAAGTACAGTTACATTATGAAAAGATGTGAAAAATTATTTGTATAGTAAATGTTAAAAGCATTATACTTTTGACACAAACTTATGGGTAATACTCCTGGGAATAAATTATAATATAAATCAGTGTTAATAATTTATTTTAGTTCTTCTTCCCTCAAATGATTATATTCATATCCTAAATTTAATGGTGCTAAAAGTCATAACTGGCAGTAGAATAAAATAAATTTGTCATTTCTTAGAAATATTCATCAGAATCTTGGATATCATCTGCATTAATATAGCATTTTCTATTTGTGTAGTGCTTTTGTTTAATTGGCTGTGCAAAATTGTCATTTATAGGTAATACATTTTTCTATGATCCACAACTTTCAAGATGTTTTAAAATAAATTATTTTCTGATGTATATTTTTTGGCAGGAATAGAGGATAAAGAGTCATGCATATAATGAAAGAAATTTTGACCCTATGAAGTTTGGCTGAGGAACAAGTAATATATTTTAAATGTCTAGTGAAATACTTGGAACAAAGCAACTGCTCCAAACCTACAGTTTTGCCATTAGTGATTAGGACAAGGGGATGATGTTGAATAAGTAGCAAAGGCTTCAAAATAGAGATGGGTGTTTGAATTTATTCTGCCATCCATTTAACTGGCTAAGTTTTATTGATCAGCCAGACCTTGCACTGCTCAGTAGAGATACAATGCTGAAAGAAACATTGAGGAAAAGAGTTCAGAAATGGGGAAACTAATGATTAGAAAGGGTCAAGAAAGTTTATTCAAGCTTATGTGCCATTTTAATGGAAAGATTAAAGACAAGAAAATGACTGCTGAGCAAGAGCCAGAAATATGATATCCTAGAAATCCCTTATTAAATTCAATGAGATCACACACATGAAATCAGCCAGTACTTAGCATAGTGTAGGCAATGGGAAAATTACGTTTTGGTTGCAACTGTGCTGTGATACAAACATCTGCTTTTGTAACTCAAACTAACAGAGACAAGATGTTGGGATCATACATAGGAAGTGTACACGGCTCTCATTTCATTATTTAAATAGCTAAATATTTCTTTCTGACACCTGAAATACCATTACTTTAAAATTCATAAAACTGTTTTTAAATTACAATTTACATTCAATATTATTTTGTACTATACAGGCCCAGTGCACGGATTCATGCACCGGTGGGGTCCCTTGACCTGGCCTGCAGGGATCGGGCCTAAACCCACTCTCCGACATCCCTCAAGGGGCCCTGGATTGTGAGAGGGTGCAGACCAAGCCAAGGGATTCCACCAGAGCATGATTGGGGCCAGGGAGGGACCGTGGGAGGGCTCCAGGGTATGTCCAGCCCGTTTTGCCCAGTCCCCACCTGCTGGACCCCAGCAGCAAGCTAACCTACAGGTCAGAGTGTCTGCCCTCTGGTGGTCAGTGTGTGTCATAGTGACTGGTCCAACAGTCAAACGAATGAATGGTCAGACATTTAGCATATTAGGCTTTTATTATGTAGGATTACCATCAAGTATACAGTATAGTGGTTAGACAATCATATACTTTATAAAGTGCTCCCCTGATATTTCTAGTACCAACCTGGTACCATAGTGTATATGTATTTACATATAATTTTAGTATGACTCATCACTAAAACAAGCCTGACAATCTCTTTTAATTGGATTGGTTAGTCCATATACAATGAATGCCATTATTGATATACTGGACAGAAGGCTATTATCTGGTTCTTGGTTTTCTATATGTCTTGTCTGGTATTTTGTTTCTTTCTCCTTTGGAACTGAGTACTTTATATTATTTTATTTTATCTCCCTGCTTAAGCTTCATTATTTTTGTTTAATTTTTCAGTGGCTACTTTGAATCGTTAACATTTTATTGCCTAACTTAAATTAATATGTTTTATCATGCATAATTTAATTTACCCACTCTGCTACTATTATCATATATCCTATTTCTATGAATAGCATTGTTTATTGCTTTAAATAGTCAACAGACATTTAAATAAATTAAGAGAAGTACAATCCTTCTTATATACACATATAATTACCATTTCCCGTTATCTTCATCTTATTTTTTAATTTCTTCTTGATATTTTTTGGTCTTCATCTTTTCTTACACCTGTGTTTCCTTGGTGGATTGTTTTTCTTTAGCCTGGAGAAATTTAATTATCTCTTTTATAAAAAAAATTTCAACTTTCATCTGTTGCCTCTCTAAAATAAATGTCAATTTATCCTCTATTTATTTGAGGCAGGTATCTAGATTTCTATGTTATTTTCTTACCACCATCACCTCCACCAGCACTTAAGAGATATCATACTGTTATCTTCTGGCCTTGATTTTTTTCCCCCAATAATAAGTGATTTTATTCTTAATTGTTTTTCAGTGGAATATAGTATATCTTCTTTTTGAGCTGCTTTTAACATTTTTCTTTCTCTTTGATTTTTAAAAGTCTCATTATAATGTACATAGGTGTTTTCCTTTGTATTTTTCTTGCCTGTATTTCCTGATATTTTTTGGTTCTGCGACTTGATGTCTCTCATTAATTTCAGAAATATATTGATTATTATTTCTTCAAATATTTGTTTTCTGTTTCCTCTCTTTCCTCTGTTTAAGGAATCATAACTACACCTTACTATTTGGTATTATATAATGTCTCAAATGCTGTGTTCTGGTATTTATTTTTATATTTTTATTCTTTGTTTCAGTTTGAATAATTTATACTGGTCTGTCTTTGTGTTTGATTCTTTTTCTTCTGCTCTGTCCAACCCATCCAAGATTTTTTTATTTTAGATATGTACATTATTAATAATAATTTTATTTTTATCTTTTTCAGGTTTTCCATTTCTCTGTTGTGATTCTTCATCTGTTCACCAATCTTCAACATATTTTCTTAAAACATATCTATAATATATGCTTTAATATGTTTCTTAAAACCTGTTACAGAATTATATTGCTAATTCCAATATCTGAGACATTTGTGGGTCTATTTCTATTGATTTTATTTTCCTTTTTGATCCAATTTTTCATTTTCTTCTTATATCTTATAAATTTTAACTATATACACTGGACATTATGGATAATATGTTGTAGAAAATCTGGATTTACTATCCTTTGAGTAGAGAATTAGAAAACTGGCAGATTGATTCAATCTGATTTAAGCTTGATTTTAAGTAGGGCCCCTAAGAACTCTGGTTTTGTTCTTAGAACTAAGTTATAAACTTGAATCTTTCCTTTTGTTCATCAGTTTCTGTTATTCATTATATTCCACAGATGAGTGAGATCATGTGACATTTATCTTTCTCCAACTGACTTATTTCGCTTAGCATAATGCTTTTCAGGTCCATCCATGCTGTTGCAAATGGTAGGAATCTTTCCTCTTAAGGAGTGGTTCTTCTGGGATACAAATAGAAGTCCTGAGATGTTTACTGAGACACTCTAACTTGTTGGACAATGTGTTTCCCTTAAAGTCAGGAACAAGACAGGGGTATATGTTTTCACCACTCTTATTCAACATAGTACTGGAAGTCCTAGCCATAGCAACCACACAATAAGAAGAAATAAAAGGCATCAAAATTGAAAAGGAAAAAGTAAAACTCTCACCATTTGCTGATGGCATGATACTGTGTATAGAAAACCCTAAATATTCCACCAATAAAACTACTAGAACTGATACATGAATTCAGTAAAGTAGTAGGATATAAAATAAATATCCAGAAGTCAATTGTATTTTACACATCAATAATAAACTATCATAAAGGAAAACTAACAGAAAATCGTATTTCATATTTAGAATTGCCTCAAAAAATAATGTAAGTTTAACCAAGGATGTAAAAGACCTGTACTTGAAAAATTATAAGACACTGAAGAAAAATTGAAGAAGATACAAATAAGTGGAAGCATATATCGTGTTCATGGATAGGAAGAATTAGCAGCATTAAAATGTCCACACTCCAGAAAGAAGTCTATAGGTTCAATGCAATTCTTATCAAGATACCAATGGCATATTTCACAGAACTTGAACAGATATTCCAAAAATGTATATGGAACCACAAAACAAACAAACAACCAAGAAGCAACAATTAATAGCCGCAACAATCTTGAGAAAGAAGAACAAAGTTGGAGGAATCAGAACTTTCATATATTAATTTTAAATATAGCTGATATTATTAAAGCATCTGTTATAAAAGTAGAATACTGTGTTTTGTATGAATTTTAAAAATTGTATTATCAGGAAAGTCTTGTAAATTACTATTTTTCAGATGAGGAAACTAGCATAGAGAATGAGGGTAAGTTTCACAAAGCTCATAACTATCAGGAGGCAAGACTAGGATTTAAAACTAGGCAATCTGGCTTTGATTTTAATGACTATTATATATTGCATCTCTAAACTAGTCCCTTCATCTGAATACCGGAAAGTGATTAAAAATTGAGATATATTATTATTTTTATAGGTTAAAAATATTCTTATTATAAGATTATCTATGGTATATTTTTGACTCTGATAAAGTATCATGCAACTAAATTTTGTACACTTGAGCCATGATATCACTTTTATGACTTACTCATATCCAATGACTTATCAGACAATAGCTATCTCTCAAATATATATTTTTTTTTCAAATTTTATTTTTTATTACAAAGGGTATTACATATGTGTCCATTTTTTCCCCGCCCTAGACCGTCCCCTAGCCCCCCCTATTCCCCAGTTCTCTTATGTCACTGGGTAGGCTTATATGCCTTCATACCAAGTCCTTTGTTTATTCT
>NW_006292696.1:9549984-9572422 GCF_000327345.1 Myotis davidii | reverse complement strand
AACACGGTATGTTCTTCCATCTGTTTATGTCTTCCTCTATATCTTTTTTCAAAGTCCTGTAATTTTCTGAGTAGAGGTCTTTTACCTCTTTAGTTAAGTTTATTCCTAGGTAGCTTAATTTTTTTGGTGCGATGGTAAACGGGATTGTTTTTATAATCTCTCTTTCTGAAAGTTCAAATATATTTTTAAAACCATTTGATTGGTGAATTTCTCCAAATCATATTGACTCAAAATGGCTACAAATTGAGTTTACGCATGAATTGGTATTCTCAAATAACCTCATTCCAAAGCCATATTTTCAACTTGGCAAGTAGGAAATATGATATATTGAATTGAGTTTCCTTCATGTATCACAAAGATTTTGTAAGCTACACTGAGGCATTGCTAAGTATGAGGGGTTTATTTTCCAGAGGGTTATCTATTGGTATCTGGTAAAAATGGACAAGAGAGGACATAAAAAATTTTCCCAGCAGGAAGAATGAGAGAAGTTGAAGTAAACAAAGTCAAGCATGTTTCTTTAATGTTTGACTTATTTGAAGGTTTAGTATGTTGATATACACATACATTTCTAAAAATAAAATAGAGACATTACCCAATATCTATTTTAAAAAATTTTTTCAAAAGCCATCTATTACAATCAATATCAGATAGAATACATTTAGAAAAATTCTCTAGAGGATTAGCTCACACAATCCTTAGAGCATTGTGGCCACTTAATAAAAATTTATTGCAAGAGGGAATAGACATTAAAATTGTATGTACACTCATAATGATTTATACCTAAGGTCTATCTATTATGAAATTATGTTCAGCTAATGTCACCAAGGGCCATCTTATGGGAAAAGAAGATATTTATCTTAATGATAGTGACCTCAATGGATGGAGATATATTCTAAAGACTTCTAACTTTACTCTGTATCTTGATGGGGTACCATCACTCTTAATCTTATTTAACTTCCATGTCATTTAAAGTGACTGTCTTTTAAAAAGATTAATAGAATTCATTATTGTATGTGAAATTTTAACTGAGTTTAAATAGCCCCAGAAACACCTGGGGAAATTGCCATGTTGTTTCCAGAAAGAAGTTTGTAACAAACAGCCTTTTTAAAGTCTCTTCCAGCTAGAGAGTGAATCAAAAAAGAAATAGGTTAGCCTAGTCTGTTTGGCTCAGTGGCTAGAGTATCTGCCTGCAGACCAACATGTTGGGTTCAATTCCAGTCAAGGGCATCTACCTGGGTTGCAAGTTTCTCCCTGGCCCAGGCCCTGGTCATGTTGCATGCAGGAGGCAACAATTCGAAGTGTTTCTCTCACATTGCTATTTCTCTGTCTTGCCTCTTTTCTTCCACTTTCTCCAAAAATCAATGGAGAAATATCCTCAGGTCAGGGTTTAAAAAAAAAGAAATAGGTTAGCCAACTTAATTTTTCTGAAAGCATTAATTTTACTTTTCAATGGAATGGTACAAGTGCTTTATTAAAGTACATTAAACAAGAAAGCACAATTAGTAGCAACTGTTTTTTTCTAAATTTATTTAAAAGCAGAAATATTCAGATCACTGAATTGATGATGGTTTTTAATATATATTTATAATATATGTATCATTATACATATTTATAGTATATTATGATTTTATTTCAATTGCATCCTTGGAAATAAAACAAGCATTACTTTTCCTGTTGGAATTTTCCAATTCAATGAATATTGAATGAATATACCACAGAGAATAAAAAAAAATTAAGTTCTATTCTCAAGGAGCTTGAAATTAAATGAGGGAGAATAATATGTACCAAAAAGTCACTATGATAACAGGAAGTGGTAAGCCAATTTTAAACAACACAAAGCACTGTGAAATTTTCAGATAGGGAGAAATCATATTCCACTGTGTGGAAATTAGTGAAGGTATCACAGGTGGGTGTTAATCTGATGTTCAAATTAGCATTATGAGGAATCAATGCAGGGTTTTAAATAAGGATATTGCAGGAGTCCTGATACTTGTCAAATATTACTTTTTCCTTGATGTCTCTTCTGATTCTCCCTAACTGAACATAATCTCTGTGCATTGATCAGAGCAGAGAGTCTATAGGTAGAAATATGACAGAGATGACATACTGGGCCCAGACCATGAAGCCCTTTGACTGGTGATTTTATTAAATAGTAAAATAGTCTTGAATGTTTTTTAAATCCAAAATGACATAATCAGGTTGACTTGGAAACATATTTATGATGAGGAAATGGAGGGAAGTTGAACTAGAAGCAGAGAGGTACATGCAATGATTCAGGCAAACAACCCTCAACTTAGGTATTGGAAGGAAGAACTGAACAAAGGAATGGTACAAGAGGTATTACAAATTGGAAATGACAAGATAGAGCAATTACTGGCCAGTGGAGGAAGAGGGACAACTAAACATGAAAATAAACTTTAGTTTTCAAGGCCTGAGTGGAAAAAAATATTAACATGCCATATACCAAAATAAGCACTGACGGGAAAGAAAGCCAGTTTGTGCAGAGCAGACACTGAGTTCAGGTTTACTGATTGTGTTTGACAGGTTGGTGGAGACTTCCAGGTGCATTTTTTTGAAAAGTAAGTTGGAAATGTGGGACAAGAGTCATCTAAGGCAAAGGTAATGGTTATTAACTGGTATGGCATGGAAAATGAGCAATAAGGCATGAGTAGTGAGCAATCAAAAGAGTTGCCAGCTTTAAGTGGATGGTATCAGTGAAGACCACTGGGAGGTCCACTCTGTGTGGATGGGAAAGTAATTGACTATCTACTGAGGAAAGATATAGCAAACAGGTTTGGAAGAAAGCTTTGGAGAATCTACACTAATAAAAGAGAAACATGCAAATTGTGTCACTCTGCTATGCCCACTGGTGAATCAGGATGAGTATGCAAATTCCCCCAACAAAGATGGCGGTTAATTTGCATATGCAGGTGCAGAGCGAAGGCTAAAGACTGAAGACAACTGAAGACTGAAGAGGCTTTGCTTCTCCTCTGTGGCCGGAGCGAAGGCCTCTGTCCCGGAAGGGGCAGAGCCAGCAATTGGAGGGGGCTGGGGGCAGAACCAGTGATGGGGGGAAATGAGGGTCCACTGCCCAGGCCTGATACCTCTGTCAGAGGCGTCAGGCCGGGGCAAGGGGCCGATCAGGCGATCGGAGGGTGATGGGGGTCTACGCCTCTGGCTGAGGCATCAGGCCTGAGCAAGGGGCAGAGCCAGCAATCGGATAGGTCTGGGGGTCCCCTGCCCAGGCCTGACACCTGGGCCAGGCGCATCAGGCCTGGGCTGGAGGCAGAACCAGTGATGGGGGAAAATGAGAGGTGTCAGGCCTGGGCAAGGTGCCGGTCCTGCGATTGGAGGGTGATGGGGTCAACGCCTAAGGGCTCCCAGTATGTGAGAGGGGGCAGGCTGGGCTGAGGGACACTCCCCCCACACACACCCAGTGCACGAATTTCGTACACCGGGCCCCTAAGTGTTTATCTGGGCTGGAGGCAGAACCAGTGATGGGGGAAAATGAGAGGTGTCAGGCCTGGGCAAGGTGCCGGTCCTGCGATTGGAGGGTGATGGGGTCAACGCCTAAGGGCTCCCAGTATGTGAGAGGGGGCAGGCTGGGCTGAGGGACACTCCCCCCACACACACCCAGTGCACGAATTTCGTACACCGGGCCCCTAAGTGTTTATATAAGAAGGTATTGGAAATTGAGCCAAACGAAAGTCCAGAGAGGAAATGGTTGGAATAGGAGGAAGTAAAATTTAATAGACATACTCAGTACTGTTAGCTGCTGTGTACATAAAGTTTAAAAGACACCATTATTCATCGTTTCTCATTCCCCAGTTGATTTATGTATGTGACTTGTGTCCAGACTATATTGGAAGAATCTGAAGAAAGATAACTTGTCTTCTATCTGGGTATTACTTGTAGTATTTTAGTTACTGATGTGAAAGATTTAAATTTTGAGTTAACCAAATGAAGTTTGCAAATTTACTTAAACTTATTAGATCATTTCACTGTCAAAATGATATGGTATAGGCTAGTGAATGCAATAGAGTCCATCTTATGGTATGGTTCAGAGAGGGTAATTGATTTGGCCAAGATATTTCTGAGTTACATTAGTGGAGGGTTCAGGGCTTCATGCTGGGTGTACTGGTTCATTATGTAGTGCTCCTTTCTAAATATTTTACAGGCTTAAATTCTATTCCTATTCCTCTAAGTCCTCGAGTTCTTAATTTTTCTAGTATCTATCCCATGGCCATCCTCACAGGCCTTCATCAAATATGGCAAAGATAGCCCTAACTACCATATCTTAAGGTAGACAGTTCTTCTAGGGAATTAAGCTTCTGCATTCCTACCTGTAAAATATACTAAATTTATATGAACTTCTGGGAAAATCAGTTTTTCTTGTGCTGGTCTTTTGTTTTTATTTTGTTGTATTTATTTTTTTATCAAAGTATACATTAGAGTTGTCCACACCTTCTGCCCACTGGTGGATAACCAATAATATGTATCAGCGTCAAAATCAAATAAGCACATCCACCATGATAGTTGAGTAGTTGCTTCACTTGGAGCATCCGCAGTCCTATTGAGGCTTAAAATTGCCCTCAAGCGACCTTTAAGTCAATTTAAGCTAGAAGAACTTTCTGAATTCCCAGCTCAATACTCTTTACTGTTCTTGTCTCTTCTTTTCCAAAGCATATCAAAAGCACCTGGATTGATCGTGTATTGCAGTAAGCACATCCCTTCAGCTTAGGCAGTGCCATCGTGATCATGGACATGGACTTCCCTGTGGGTTCAAGAAGCCTGAAAGGATGACTACCCTGACGTGACCCACTGTGTCTTCAGGAGCCTGCTGTCTCCTAAGACACATTTCAGAGGTTTCAGTGTAGGCCAGCATTTTTCTGGTAGGCTCATAGAATTTGAAAGTGACATTTTTTAGAGCCAGGCTTAGAAAATAAATACTTAAACATATTTTGCTTTCTTTGTATACCCACAGGCTTATTTATAGGATTATAAATGTCACATACACATATATTTACACCTAAATGGGCATGGTTATGCCAAAGTTGATGTTTAATGCATATACTTCCATAAAATGCATCATCATAAAATGGAACTATAACACATTTACTGAATCACCAAATTTTCATAGTCTTGCATCATCATAAAATGGAACTATAACACATTTGCTGAATCACCAAATTTGATTTAATGCCTGAGTATACTATATACAACAAAACATTTTTTAAATTAATCTTTATTGTTGAGATTATTACAGATGTCCCTCTTTTTTCTTCCCATAGGTCCCCTCCACCAGGTTCCCACCTCACCCCAGGCCCTTGCCACCCTATTCCATAGGTAATGCATACATGCATATAAGGTATTTGTCTAATCTCTTCCCCCACCCCCCACACACTCCCTTCCCTCTGAGAATCGTCAGTCTGTTCCATTTCCATGCCCCTGATTCTATTCCATTCACCAGTTTCTTCTGTTCACCAGACTTTTTATTCACTTGATTTTTAGATTCACTTGTTGATATATTTGTTGTCACTTTTTTGTTCGTATTTTTTATCTTTACCTTTTTTTCTTCTTCCTCTTCCTTTTAATTATGATGTGTCTTGGTGTGGTCCTCTTTGGATTCCTCTTGTTTGGGGTTCTCCGTGCTTCCTGGACTTGTAAATCTATTTCTTTCATCAGGTAGGGGGAGTTTTCTGTCATTATTTCTTCAAATAGGTTTTCAATATCTCTTCTGGCACCCCCATAATTCATATGTTGGTAAGCCTGACGTTGTCCCAGAGGCTCCTTACACTATCTTCATATTTTTTTATTCTTTTTTCTTTTTGCTCTGGTTGAGTGTTTTTTTGCTTCCTCTTCCTGGTATTTCAAATCATTGGTTTGATTCTTGGAATACTCTAATCTACTGTTGAATCCCTGTATGTTATTATGTTATTCTTTATTTCAGTCAGTGTATGCTTAATTTCTGACTGGTCCTTTTCTTCTTCTTCTTCTTCTTCTTCTTTTTTTTTTTTTTTTTTGCATTCTCACTAAGATCCTTGAAGGTCTCACTAAGTTCCTCGGAGGTTTCTAGAAAATTCTTGAGTAACCTTACAACTGTGGTTTAGAACTCTATATCCAGTAGTTTACTTTCTTCCATTTCTTTCATTTGTGACATGTTTCTTTGTCTCCCCATTTTGGCTGCTTCCCTGTGTTTATTTCTATGTATTGTGTAGCCATTAAGTCTCCTTGAGTTGATAGAGTAACCTTATGTAGTAGGTGTCCCAGTGGCTCAGCCTCCCCAACAACCTGAGGTGGACACTCTTGTTGCACCCATTTGTGGACTGTGTGCACAGTTTTATTGTAGTTGAGTGTTAGTTGCTCTTGGTGTCACTGGGAGGAATTGATCTATAGGCCAATTGGCTGTGGGGACCAGCTGTGACTAAATGGGACAGCTTCTGTGAAGGACTTGCTTCAGTGGGGCTTTGGTGCTCACTGTGTCTGCCCCTTGAGTGTGTCACTTATGGATGTGAAGAGTTGTAATATGATATGGTCTCACACTGACCACTGGTACACTGGCTCTTGGGTCTCCAGGGAGGTGCATAGTAAGCCACTGCCTCGGGCCATCCAGCAGGAGCTACAGAGAGATCTGCAGATTCCTCCTCTTTGTATTAGGTTTGGAAGTGCCCAGATGAGGCCCCTCTGTGAAGCAAGGTAGGCTGGTGCAGATGCTGGTTTGGGGGCCTTTTATTGACAGTTTTGGGGCTCCCTGACCCAGCTGCAGCTTGTTTAACAGGTTTTTAGCCTGAGAAAGGACAGACCATTAATATGCAAAAGCCACTGGACACAGCTTGGGTGGGGTTGTAAATTCGGTGGGGCGGGGTCTGAGGGAATCACCAGGGCAGAGCAAACAGAAATGACTGCCAGTCAGCCCTGCACTGGTGAGGTCCCAGCACAGGAACAGTGACCACTATAAGCATCTCTGTCTGGAAGAAAGCTGCCCCTGTGTTCCTGCCCCGATGCCAGACAGTCCAGTTTCTCCTCTATTTCACATAGCACTTCATTCATGATTTTATTACATTTGCCTCCCTAGTAGACTATAAATCTTGCAAAAGTAGAAACGTGTCTTATTTAACTCTTAATACTCAGTCCTAGCATAGTATTTCCCACAGAATAGTTATTCATATTAAACCTTTTTGATAAGTTAATCAAGTAGTATTATTTTGTATTTAATAGAACAGAGTCATTTCTCCATTATTCTAAGCACAGCCCCTGAAGTCAAGTCCCTGACTTTCATCCATGCTCCATCAGAACTCTAGACATGTGTATGTTACCTAGGTCCAAGCCAATTTGAACAATTTGCATAGTGAATGGGTACATAACCCAAGTTGGTCCAATCAGAGTGAGTGCAAGAACTTTGTAAGGAGTTATTAGGAGGCGGAGGGGTTGATAATTCTCCATAGCTGTATGTCTCTAATCCCAAGAGAGAAGAAAGCATAACTGAGAGATAGAAATAAACATCTCTATAAATGCCACTAAAATTCTTGGAGTCAGTCATTTCTGAATCTGTCACAATAATCATGGATTTTCTTAATTTTTTTAAAAAATATATTTTATTGATTTTTTTACAGAGAGGAAGGGGGAGGGCTAGAGAGTTAGAAACATCAATGAGAGAGAAACATCAATCAGCTGCCTCCTGCACACCCCACACTGGGGATGTGCCCACAACCAAGGTATATGCCCTTGACCTGGATCAAATCTGGGAACTTTCAGTCTGCAGGCCGATACTCTATCCACTGAGCCAAACTAGTTAGGGTGAATTTTCTTAATTTTTAAAGAAAAATATATATATTTCTTCCTGTTGAAGTTGAATATTTTCTCCTTTTTAATAGCAACCCTCACAACATTCCAGATAACAACAGGTATTCAGACTATCTCAGTATCATACAGATCCCAAAAAAGGACAGCAGAAACAGAAGACATAAAGTCTAAATTAATTCTTATACCAGAGCTATTTTTTCCAAGCTAAAAAAAAAAATCAAAGTTCAGCAGTAAGAAAGGAGTAAGTAAAAGAGAGGAGTAAAATAGCACTGCTTTCAGCAGGTGGAAAGAGCCCCCCCGCCGACCCCCTCCATTCCTACTGTAGGGTTTTCAGTCACTAACAACCATAATGCCACATCGCTCAGTGTTTCCTGGCTCTACAGTCCCTTCACAGCATTGGGAAACCCTTACAGCACCATTTTTAATACCTAACAACCAAGATTGGTGATGGCATGTAGCGTACCAGCTGACAGTAGACCCAGGAGTCTCAACAGGAGAGTCCACGTGGCATTTCTCCCTGGGGAAGTAGCCTGTCAGCAAGGTTCAGGACACATTCAGAAACAAAACTCACTCCTCCTATAAGGCATAACTTTTTTTCCTCTCCCACTTTCTGGTCATTTTGTAAGTGAGCCTGCCCTTGCTCTGTAGATCAGTTTCCTAGGTTGCCACAACAAAGTATCAAAAACTGGGTAGCTTAAAACAATAGAAATGTATTGTGTCACACTTACGGAGGCTGGACATCCAATAATCCAGGTATCAGTATGGTTGATTCCATTGAAGAGTTAGGAAGGAAAATCTGTCCCATGCCTGTCACCTTATTTCTGTTGTTTTGCAGGCAATATTTGGTCTTCCCTGGATGATATCTGCCTTCATGTTCACATGGTTTTCTCCCTGTGTGTGTCTATGTCCATATTTCCCCTTTTATAAGTATACTAATCATATTGGGTTCGGGGTCCAGCATACTCCAGAATGACCTCATCCTAATTAACTGTATCTGCAACAACCCTGTTTCCATACAGGTAATGGGGTATTGGAGTTAGGACTTCAACATATCAATTTGTGTGAGGTGGAAACAATTCTTCCTATAACACAGAGGCATCAGCAATGCCCTCACCTTAAAAGGACAACATTATGAACCATTTTACTTAATGCAATAATGCTAAAGAGTTTTATTAAAATGTGTTTAAGAAGGTAGGTCTGTTAGCATAGTTTTGACAGAATTTGAAAAATAAAGAAGAATGCTGAATGGATCCAGTGACAAGTGAAGGTTACAGTTGAGTCATACTGATTACAACACAACACATACACACAATTTCAGAAACCTCAAAATTAGAACTTACTGGCTCAGCAAACACTGCTGGAATTCACTTTACCTGTGGAAATTTTCTAACCCTGATTTGATTTTAATTTGCATTTTGAAAGTGCTAAGTCTGAGATATGAAACCTGCTTTATTTCCCTATTTCTAAATTAAATTGAAACTTAAGTAACCCTTCATAACTATTAATGAAAATAAAAGTAGAAACCAAGCTAAATGCACAAAATGTAGGTGGTGCTAGTCAGAAAGGTCATATACACACATAAAGGGTTTTACATTTAATAGATGAAGAACATGAGAAAGAGATGTATCGGCGAGAGTATGGCAACACATTAGATACTACACCCAAAATTGCTCTTAATTTGAATGTAAGAAAAAGTAATGTTTGGGGTAAGGGTCTACAGCTTTTTGTTTTTTATACATTTTGCTTCATTTTTTAAAAATGATATTTTTAAAGCCGAGAAAATTGTGATCCAACTCGGAAATAATTTTTTTGATGAGGACCTCATCCTCTCCCTCACCCTCTCCCTCTCACGTCCTTTCCTCCCTCCTCCCCAGCGGGACTCCTCCTGCTCCCTCACCTCTGGAAAGGAGGGAGGAAAGAAAATAGCTCCATCTCTCTCTCTCCCTCTCATCCTTGAATGGATTCGAACCTCAGGCCCTTCAATTCCGAGGCCAAAGGTCTATCCACTGAGCCAACCCAATCTGCGCTCTTCTCCTCTCTTTTTTTTTAGGGCCTAAAGCAGAGGGTTTCAATCACCTTTCTTTTTCTGGTAGAGTCATCTAAGACCACTTATTGAGGTTACAGCACTCACATTTGCCTCTTGTTGATCGCTCAGAGAGAAAGAATTCTACAGGGCCCCTGTAGTTCAATTGTGAAATCCCTACATGAGGAGAGAGAAAAGGAGAATATGTTATTCTTTTCCATGTCTCTAATATTCAGAAATACGCACCTGAGAAAACTGGGGAGAAGAGACAGGGAATGAGGTTATGTGTACCTAGCTCCCAAGCTCCTGATAAGCCTTCTCAAACTCTGACAGAATAACAGGATAACTCCCTGTGGACTAACAGGCATCTCTGGTCAGCCTTGGTCTTGAAGAATGTCTTGGATTAATAGTCCTTTTCCAGAGAGCAGGTTGCCTAACTTTGTGAAGAAGTTGCACCATGTGTATGTTTTCCATCCCATTTCTCTGACCTCATTCTCTTAGGTTTCTTCTCCGCAAAGCCAATTTAACAGTTGTATCTCAGACTCAGGCTCAGAAACCTCTCAGATGAGTTGTCACACCTGTACACTACTCTCACCTCACCCTAGCATAACCATGTGTACATGTTCATCTAGATTAAAAGATGGTGAGAACATCAAGAGAGACTATTTGGAGAGCTATGGGTATATTGACTACGTATTATCTCATCCTAATCTCTAATTTATTATTGCAATTCTTCCAGAGCAGTCCAAATAAGACCCCGGAAGCTTGAAATAGTGTACAAGTTGGGGAATTATGATGTGTTCCAACCATAAAGTGACAGGTAAGAGAGATCATGGTGAACTGAAGGGGTGGTAGCAATAAGATAGAAGGAGTATTGGACAGGTGTGGAAAGTATTTCTAAGGTAGAATTGATAGGTCTTGCTGATGGGTTGAATGATCTTTTACCCTCTCTGCATCCACCCCTTTGGGCATTTAACTTTGAAGTGTCCTCTGCCTCTGTCTCTGGACTTGACCATGTACCTGGCTTTGGGTAATAGAATGAAGTAGAAGTGCAAATATGGTGCTTCTAAGTCTACAACTCGAGAGGCCTTGCTCTTTCTTGTGTTTCTGTCATCTCCATGAGGACATTCCTGAGGTAGCATACTGGCATGGAACAGATAGGAGGCAGAGACTTGAAGTGCCCAATCAGCCCAGTTGAGACTCGTCTAGATCAGTGGTTGGCAAACTCATTAGTCAACAGAGCCAAATATCAACAGTACAACGACTGAAATTTCTTTTGAGAGCCAAATTTTTTAAACTTAAACTATATAGGTAGGTACATTGTTATTAACTTAATTAGGGTACTCCTAAGGCTTAGGAAGAGCCACAGTCAAGGGGCCAAAGAGCCGCATATGACTCGCTAGCTGCAGTTTGCTGACCACGGACATATCTTTCTTGGACAACTGCCCAGGAAAGATAACATCAGTCACGGGAATTTACCAGTAAAGCAAGGAGGTGGGGCAGCTGATTTCTCCTTCCTCTGTCAGCTTCTGTTAAAATGGTTAGGATTTCTAAGAGATGTTTCTACCTTCAATTCACTGACTTAGGAAAATTGCTTCAAGAAATAAATATTCAAATTATTTTACAAAACTGCTTGGCTATCTATAACCACTAAATGTGATGATTTGCAGAAGACCAAACTGAAATGATTTTCATCAACAGGTGGAAATCACATCAGTGATATCCTTAAACACCTACTCAGACCACATGCTTCAGCATCACAGTTCTTAATCTGAGCAGGTGGAGAGAGTCAGACACAGGCCTCCCTTTCTTTAAACCATATATCCGTGACTGTGCCACATGAACCACATAAATAGCATGAGAATTGAAACTAACCCATGCCTATTAAAATACTTGACAAGGGTGTCAATAAGTTCATTGTTACTGAGGTTTGTAAGAATGTTTAACAGAATAAGACAGGAAGAGCTGATCACAGAAACGAAAATTTAATTAACATGTAATTAGCATAAGCAGATTAAGACCACTATGCTGGGAGTGATGAAGAAACAAAGATGAATGAAACTCAGCCCATGAACATTAGAGATAAAAGGGAAATCACCTGATTTCATCTCTCCCTTCTGTTATAATGAAGAGGACCTTCCTGAAATACACTTCTCTCCAATGGACCCTTCAGTAAGTGTTGGTCAATGAATACAATTAAAATGCGAACAAAATACACAACACTTCCATCACCTCAACAAAGTTCCTCATGCTCCTTATGAGTCTCTGCCGTCCCTGTCCCTCTTGGAACCAATCCCTCTTCTAATTATTTCTCATCATAATTAATTTTGCCTGTTTTAGAATTTCAGATAAATGAAATCATACAGTATACTAGTGTACTCTTTTGGGCAAGTCTTCTTTTACTCAGTATATTGTTTTTGATGTTCTTGTTTTCCCATATATCAGTTCCTTTTTCTTTAATGCTGAGTAGTGTACCAGTGTATACATATGTCATATTTGCACAAGTGGCTGTGTGTGTGTGGTGTGTGTGTGTGTGTAAATTATTTTCCTGTTAATGAATACCTAGATTTTTTTTCAATTTGGGGCTATTGTGAATAAAAATTCCATGGATATTTTTGTACAAGTCTTTCTGTGAGCTATATTATAATTTTTCCTGGGTAAATATCCAGAAGCAGAATTGAAGAATATAAAGGGTGTTTAGTTTTATATGAAACTACCCTACCATACATTTTTCTAAGGTGATGATCACATTTTACACCCACACTAATAACATATGAGAGTTCTAGATGCTCCAAATTCTCACCAATATTTGCAGTTGTTCATATTCTTTGTTAAACTTTAGCCATTCTGATGGATGTGTACTAGCAAGCATCTCGGTGGATTAGTTTACATTTCTCTGATAACTAATAATTTTGAGCCCATCTTTCTGTGCTCATTATAAATTCGTATGTTCACACCCTTTGCCTAATTTAATTTAATCCAGTTATATTTATTACTGAGTTTCAGGGGTCCTTTCTGTGTTCTGGATATAAGTATTTTGCCAATATCTTTTTTAAATCTGTGGTTTGCTTTATTTTACTTTCTTAATGATTGGTGTTACTTATTTTCAAATATTTGGGAATTTCCTAGATGTCTTATTGTTATTGATTCCTATTTTATGTCATGTTTGTTAGATAATGTAGTCATTAGGATTTCAATGACTGTGCATGTGCACTTGAACAGAATGTGTATTGTGAAGTTCTTGGGCAGGGTCGATACATGTAATTAAGTCAAGGTGTTCCATGGTGTTGTTCAGATTTTCTGGCCCTTGCTAATTTTTTTTACTCATTGTTTATTATAAGTGCTGAAGGAGTGTTAAATCTCCATATGTATTTGTCTATTTCCCCTTTTAATTCGGTCAAGTTTTGCTTCATTTATTTTCATGTTCTGTTACTACCTGCATATATGTTAATATTGTTATGTCTCGCCAATGAATTGACTCATTTATCATTTAAACAGTCGTGCTTCATTGACAGTAATGCACTGTATTTGTTATTAAAATAGCTACTCTAGCCTTCTTATCATTAGTGTTTACAGGTTATATCTTTTCCATTCTTCTTTTACTTTCAACTGACCTGTGTCTTCACATTTAATATGCAATTCTTGTAGAAAGCATAAAGTACTGTCTTGCATTTTTAGTCAACCTGATGAGCTGTGTCTTTATTGGGCATGTTTAGTCCCTCTACATTTAATATAATTATTGATATGGTTGGGTTTAGGTCAACTATTTTGTTATGTTTTTTGGCTTGTCCTACCCTTTATTTTTCCTCTCTGTCCCTCCTTTTTTCCTTCCCTGAGTTTGAATGCTTTCTAAAATTCTATCTCAAATTCTCTCTTGGCTTTTTAGCCATTTCATTTCTCTTTTCATTATTATTTTCAATGATTTTTTAGAGGTTATAATATAAATCTTTAACATTTCAGAATCTAATAAGAATTATATTTTACTAGTTTTTGTAAATGACACATCCATTTGTTTTATAACTTTATTTATTCAACATTTTTGTGAAATACTAGTAGTTGTCCTATATATTATACTTACATGTGCTATACACCCCATGACACAATTTTGCATTTTCAATTTAAACAATGATCTGAATTATGAGCAATTGAGAGAAATATGAAATATAGTATTTTAAACTTACATATTTACAATTTAGAGTGCTCTTCATTCTTTTCTCAACATCCAAGCTTTATCCAGGATTATTTTCCTTGAGCCAGAATTTCCTTTAGTATTTCCTCTCATTCAGGTCTCCAGGTAACAAACATATTTTTTATCTCAAAAAGCTGTTATTTCGCTTAATTCTGGAGTAATACTTTTCTTGGTTATAAATTTCTCGGTGACAAAATTTTCCTTCTCTCAGCACTACAAACACAATGTTCTTTTGTCTTCTTAACACCATTGTTTCTGATAAGATGTCAGCAATAATTTGTGCCATTGTTTTCTTTTATATAATGTGTCATTTCTCTCTGTACTTTAAAGATTTTCTCTTCATCTTTGTTTTTCAATAATTTGACAATGATGTGTCAAATGTAGTTTTCTTTGTAGTTATTTCTCTTAGAGTGTGCTGAGCTTTTTGAAGCACTTGATTTCTGCCATTTATCAAATTTGGGAAATGTATTTGCTGCTTCATCCTCTTTCTCTAAGGATGCAATTACATGTATGTTAGACCTCCTGGGATTCTCCACAAACACCATTCTGTTCCTCCCTCTTTGCTTTTCAACTTGAGTAATGTCTATTGATCTATATTTGTTTAATTTTTTTCAATCACCTTATATCTACCAATAAATGTATACAGTAAGTGATTTTTTTTACTTCAGATATTATATTTTTTAGTCCTTAAATTTTACTTTGTTTTTTTTTATAGTTTTTTTCTTTTGAGATTTGTTATCTTTTTGTTCTTTATGGTCTTGATTTCCTTTGCATCTAAAGTTATAATAGCTACTTTAAAATATCTGCTAATACCAAATTCTGGGTCATCTTGAGTCAGCCTCTATTAGATTGTCTTTTCTCTTGAGTATGGAACATCCTTTCTAGTTTCTCATATATTGTACTTTGGTTTATGCCCCAAATATTGTCATGATTTATTGTAGAGACTCTGACATTTACTATGCTCTTCTCAAGGGTGTTTACTTTGTTTTGTGTTATCAGGCTATTCATTTTCTGAACTCAAATTCTGCCCACTGTCCTCTGTCTCTGAAAAGTCTATCCAGTTATTTTAGACTAGCTAGCAAGCTTGGAATCTGTCCCACACATGCATAGTTCATGGTTAGCCCCATGGTTGGAGTTTTGGGGATGAATCCCTGTTACTCTTGTTTTTTGCAGTTTTTTATCTTTAACAACTGTGTGAGTTTCTGTTCAAGTTCTAGCTCATGCTGCAGGTAAGGTCAGATGGCTCTGCTGTTGACTTCCAGTGAGAATGCCTGTTGTTTGGCTGTCTCACTTATCACCCAAGCATCAGCCTACCATCATGCCTGGAACACATTGCAGCACCTACTAAGGCTCAGCAGACATTCTGAAATTAAAAAAATAAATGAGATTCACACACGCAGCATTTGTGTCAAACAGACCTTAGTTCAGTGTTCTTTTCTGCATTGTTTTTGCCATTTGATCTTGGGAGTCAATCTCTCTGTCTTGAGTTTTCTCCTTAAAATGAAGAGAATAGTAGATATTTCTCAAGCTTTGGTTAAGATTGAGTTAATTAGATAGTGTTTGGCATGTCAACATGTGAAGGCTTTCACTGTTATTCCAAGGTCAACTGAGAAAAGTTCCACAGGAAGAGTGTACCATTGAGGGGTCTAAGGAGGCAGCAACAATTTTCATTTGGAGAAGAGGCTTTTTAGAGGGATTTAGTGTTTAAGGTAGGCATTGAGAAATGTAAGCTATAATTCAAAATATTTGCTTCTAGTGTTTCACATTTACATATTTTCCTTATATATATAAGTAAATGTATATTCTTATATGTATATGTAAATATATATGTACATACTTATATATCTGCTGGGGTCCAACCCCAGCAGGTCCAGGGGTCCCCAATGGTGTGGACAGAGTCGGCGAAGAAGGAATGACACGGAGACAGCATTCAGTTGATCAGCAGCCTAGCTAGGATCTCTAGCCAAGTTCTGGTCAGGATCTCCAGCAAAGTTCTGTAGCCAGGTTCTGTAGCCATGTTCCCTCGCTAGGTTCTCCAGCCAGGTTCAGTCACCAGGTTCTAGTCAGGTTCTCTTACCATGTTCCATCCAGGTTCTGTAGCCAGGTTCTGTCCTAGGTTCTTTTGCCATGTTCTCTCTCTAGGTTCTGTCTCTAGGTTCTGTGTCTGCTGGGGTTGGACCCCAGCATATATCTATATATATAAAAGGCTAAGTGATGGTCCCACCGTCCGACCATCTGACTGGCCAGTAGGTATGATGCACACTGACCACCAGGGGGCAGACGCTCAGTGTAGGAGCTGCCAAGCTGCGGTGACTTGGCAGCAGGTGTTCTCGTGGTGATGACCCTGGAACTAGAGAGGAGGGAGCCCGATTCCTCACCGGGCCATGTGATCCCACCTTGGGCCATGGGTTATGTTGTTGCTGGGTCACAGCCTCAAATCTGGCTTACTGCACACTGGCATTTGCATTCCACACCCTGCACGACAGCAACTTTGCAGAGTACCCGCTCGCACTCCAGGACCCCTTGGGGGATGTCAGAGAGCCAGTTTTGGCCCGATCCCCACAGGCCAGGCCAAGGGACCCTGCTTACTCCGCAGATGCCCTTCGAGCAGCAGTCGCTGCCCCAGGTGCAGCTGGCTAGGGAGGAATTGTGGGAGGTTGGCTCCAGGGTGTGTCTGGCCCTTCTCGCCCAGTCCCATCCTGCTGGCCACCTTCTAATTAATCTCCTTTCATTGTGTACGAATCTGTGCACCGGGCCACTAGTATTATCTATATCTAAAGATATCTACATCATACATGTCTGTATCTACATATACATATTTAAACATACACATATAAGTATGCATATAGACCTATAGATATAGATGTAGGTATGGGTATAGATTAGATATATCTGTAGATATATAGATATAGCTACACACACATGCATATTCATTTAAAAGTATAAAAGTGGAATCAAACTGTCATTTAAAAATAGGTCAAGAACAAGGTCAAAATCAATGCAAAGACTTTTGCAAAACCAAAGATGAGTAAAATCATGAAACAAGAGTTCAAAGCAGTTTCCAGACTTATTATACTCTCTCTGTCAGAGATGTGCTAAAATCTGAATTAGGATCATGACTGACACTTGAAATTGGGATACAAACTTTCTTATTCAAGAGAATTAAAAAATGTATAGCTCAGAGCTGAGTTTTTATGATACCTGGAGCTAATCTAATTGTAGCTTCAGATGATGTCAGAAATCCTACTGCTGTTGCAAAAGGAGTGGGTTACATGAAACATCCAGGCCTCCTTTCTCTAAGCTGTCAGAGTAAACCTTGACAACGTTTTTAATGGTTTGGGAAACCATGATAAATATAACACAATGTTGACCTTTTTAAGGATATGAACCAATGACAAGGAAATTGATATTTTGGAGTTCTGAGATCTAGACCTGGCTCAGCTACTTGCTGTGCAAATATACTCAAATGAAACAATATTCCTTGCTCATTCCTTCCTCGTTAAAATTGTGGAGTGGGAGAGGCATTTCATTTCCCTTCCAAATAACATTTACAAAAATGAGTTTGTGAGCAATCTACAAAAAGAATAGGCACTATCATGCTGAAATTTACCTATAATCATGGGGCACTTTCAGAATTTTTTTATTTAATAACTGAAGGCTAAAAAATTAATTGTAACCACATAAATTTGTTTAAAATAATGTGAAATTATAAAAATACTAGAGGCCTGGTGCAGGGGATTCGTGTACTGGTGGGGGGCGTGGCCTGTGGAGATCGGCCCACTGTTGGAGTGCCACTGATCCAGGTCAACTGAGTCGCTGTGGACCCTCCCTCTGAGCAGCTGCTCCCTGGTCTGGCATCTTCCTTGGAGCCAGAGCACTCGCCTCTCCAGGGGACCCAGTCAGGGCCAGGCCCAGGGACAATAGCACTGATAGGCAGTGGAGTAGACCTCAGTCCCGCGGTGGCCACGAACCCACCTCCCAGCTTCCAGGGTCAGCTCTGCGAGCCTGGCAGCCGTGCTGCACGGCCTGCGGGCATCCGGAGGAGGTGGCAGGGAGCGAGGAGGAGCCTGGGGTGAGGAGGTGATAATCGCAGACAGGTTCCTGCCTGTTAGCCTGGGGTTCACAGAAGGAGCAGCTACTCATCCCAGTCAACTGTGTGGTGCTCCCACTATGGTAGCACAATGACCTGCAGAGGGCAGATCCTGCATTGAGCACCTACCCCCTGGTGGTCAGTGCATGTCATAGAGACTGGTCGACTGGTCGACTGGTCGTTCTGGTCATTCTGCCATTTGGTCACTGGGCTTTTATTATATAAGATGTGTTAAAATCAAGCATATTTTTAGTTACATTACATTAGAACTTTTAAATTGTAATAAACAATGAGGAGTAAATTGTTGAAGTTCAAATAAATTAAATTTGCTCACATGGTAGCAATTGTGTGCTGTCAAAATTGTCTCAGACATACAACATGTTTACTTTTACACAGAGATTCAGCAAAGACCTACCTTCTTCCTAAGCTCATTTTATGCCACTCTCTCTTTGGCTCACTACATCAGCACTTTCTAGCCTCAGGGCCTTTGCTCATGTTGTTTCTTCTTCATAGCAGCTCTTCTCCTACTCTTCTTATGCAGGTTCTTTCTCTTTTTTTGGATCTTAGCTTAATTATTTTTCACTCGAGATACCTCTTCTGACCATTCTATCTGTAGTGACCCTCTTTTTTTCCCCATTATTCTCTTCTCACCTCCATTTTCTTTCCATCATCAAAGTTATTCCCATAGTTAAAATGCCAGCCCATTTTTCCACAAATGAGGACATTGGGAAACTTTTAATAAACTTTGTTAGATTTGAAATAAATCAAAGACAACACAACTAGTAAGTTCAGCAACTTTTCTTGAGAATCTTAATTTGTTCCTTCTTAATAATCTCTGTTTTGGAAATTTCAAAGTGATACTTAAGAATCAGAAAGAATTTTTAAAAATATTTTCTTTTGGTTCTAGGACTTGGTTTGAGTTGCTTTCATAATTACAATCATCATGCTATCTGAGCTTGAATTGTTCTACTATTTTTATGGCAATGTTAATCAGTTCTATTCTTAGGACTGATTACAATGGAGAGTTATTTGAAAATGTTATCAATGATCCTGATTGCAAAATAAAATTGCAAATTGTTTGCAGAACTAAGTTTAACAACAGAATTCTCTTTAGTGTTCTGTGATAATCCCTACCTTTTCAGACCTCTCCCTAATGCTGTCTTTGGAGAATAATTCTTGACTCCAGGATTTTTATCCTAGAATTTGTCATTGTCATTGCCTAGCTATTTGACCTTGAGTGTGTCAACTATTAACTTTTCTGTGCCTTAAATTTTGTCACCAGTAATAACAGGATAATATCATTCCTGCCTAAATCACAGGTTTATTGTGAAGATATAATGAGTTATTCTTTGAGAAAATGCTTTGTAAATCATAAAGTGCTATAGATGATATTTTTATATTCTTGATTTAGCTTTTAAAAGATATCCCAAAGAAAGAGTATCAGAGCAAGTCTTTTCTAGAACTACTGAGTCTAAGTAAGTTTATATAAAAGTAAATGTATCATAAGCTCTAATTCAAATCCATGAAATATGTTTACTGATAAAAGTCTGGACTCAAATGTCAGAGAAAATTATTTAACCCACAGTCCTGTCTTTTATTGACTCTTTGATCTTGAATAAATTAGAAAATTTGCTTGAGCCTTCATCTTACTGCTAAAATGCCCATAATATCTACTTGGTGACCTACTTATTAGGACAGGCTACTGCAGGTTATGCTGTGATAACAAACAATTCCAAAATTTCAGTGGTGTATACAACAAAGGTTGGTTGGCTTCTCCTCCCACTCACACTGCTGTGGGTCAGTTGGGCCTATTTCTTCTTCTTCTTTTATATACATATATATTTTATTAATTTTTCAAAGAGGAAGGGAGAGAGATAGAAAGTTAGAAACATCGATGAGAGAGAAACATCGATCAGCTGCCTCCTGCACATCTCTCACTGGGGATGTGCCCACAACCCAGGTACATGCCCTTGACCAAAATCGAACCTGGGACCTTTCTGTCCGCAGGCGACGCTCTATCCACTGAGCCAAACTGGTTTCGGCTAGGGCCTATTTCTTCTTACTCTGGAACTTTTGCTGATAGAGTCACTACCACATAAAAGTTTGTTGGTCACCAGAGAGCAGGTAATTGTGCACTGACTTGGCTTTACCTGCTTATGTTTTACAACCCAAAAAAGAAGTCATATGGCCTCACCCATTTCAAGGTACAGAAAAAGTGTAACCCTATCATAGGCCTTGGAAGAGAACTAGAAATATTTGAAGGATAACCCTAATCATTGTCCCAAACAAGTTGCTTTAAAATTGCACGAACAGCCCTGACTGGTTTGGTTCAGTGGATAGAGCGTCAGCCTGCGGACAGAAGGGTCCCAGGTTCGATTCCGGCAAGGGCATGTACCTTGGTTGCGGCACATCCCCAGTAGGGAGTGTGCAGGAGGCAGCTGATCGATGTTTCTCTCTCATTGATGTTTCTAACTCTCTATTTCTCTCTCTTCCTCTCTGTAAAAAATCAATAAAAATATATTTTAAAAAAATTACATGAACAATAAATGCTTATCACAATGCCTGGTGCATATACTAAGGATTCAATCATTTTTTTTTTTTTTACGTAGCATTACCTCACTCGTCTTTATACACAAATAATTTTGAGACTTCCACAATGAATATTCACAATACCCTGATGAAACAGAAAGCTAGAGAATGTAACAGAAACCTGTCTAAGTTATTCTGTAATAAGGGTAATAACTCTTCTCCCTCTTAAATACTTGTTTTTCTCTCTTAAAAATAATTGCAAAGAAAAATGTTGTGACTATGTGAAATTACATGGCATCACAAAGCAGCTTGGGCTTCTGAGAAGTACCTATGTGAGGCATTGAATCTGTTTTATTGAGAGGTATCCCAGAGCCATCATTCCTGATGCGTCAAAGAAGGCATAAAACTTGCAAATAAATCTCATTTTTTCAGCAACTTTGCAGTTGTTTCCCTGGAAGCCCTCTGACTCTTCTTCCATTCTTCATGGCGACTATGCTTCAGTTTGACGCTCTGTGGTCCCCAAAATATCCTGTTTTCTATGCCAAATGACACAGATAAGAAAGGCAGAGGGAGAAGAAAATGGGAAAACGAAGGTGCTCATGAATGCCTAGTCTGGTCCCTCTGTGCTAGGGACACTCACTGCCAGTCCCTCCCGAGTTACACGCTGGTGTATTGCCTCTCATTCAGTCCCCAGGTGTCCATTCTGTGGAAACCCAGGCTTTCCCCCATTATGTAACATAAATAGTCAGGTCCTGTATTTTTCATGTCCAATGTAAAGGCATTCTGTTACAAACTCACAAACATCAATTGGTAATATTACATGAAATAATGAATTTATGGAACCATAAGGCCCATGAGAGATAAGCTGGGTCAGGCTATTGGTAGTGGCTGCTTCCAACCTCACCCATCCCCCCCCCTCCCCATGACTCCAGCCCAGGCTCAAAAATGGTCATTAAAAATTAACGAGGATGTTTAATGTGAACTCAGGTATCTGGGTTATTATGTCTGAATTCTAGGCAAGCTTCTTGAATATGGTGCCCCAGACTGGGGTGACAGGAAGTAGATTTTTTGTTGTTGTTTGTTTGTTTTAAAGTATTTTTTATTGATTTTTAGAGAGAGAGGAAGGGAGAGGGATAGAGAGATTGAAACATCGATGAGATAGGAACATCATCGATTGGCTGCCTTCTACAAACCCCACACTGGGCATCGAGCCCACAACCCAGGCATGTGCCTTAACCTAGAATCAAAACAGCAACCTCTTGCCGCTCACCTGCCTGGCTGCCTGATCGCCCCTAACTGCCCTCCCCCCTGCCAGCTTAATCACCCCTAACTGCTTTTGCCTGCTGGCCTGGTTACTGATGCTCAACCACTGAGCCACACCGGCCAGGTTAGATTGTTTTTTTATTCAACTGAGAACTTAAAATTATTAAAGAACTAGAGGCCCAGTGCATGAAATTCGTGCGGGGGGGGGGGGGGGGAGGGATCCCCTCAGCCCAGCCTGCATGCTCTCCAATCCAGGACCACTCGAGGGAATTCTGACTGCCGGTTTAGGCCCAATTTCGGGGATCGGGCCTAAATCGGCAGTGGGACATCCCTTTCACAATCCTGGTCTGCTGGCTCCTAACCGCTCACCTGCCTGGCTGCCTGATCGCCCCTAACTGCCCTCCGCCCTGCCAGCTTAATCACCCCTACCTGCTTTTGCCTGCTGGCCTGGTTACCCCCTAACTGCCCCCCTGCTGGCCTGATCACCCCTAACTGCTTCTGCCTGACAGCCTAATTTTCCCCAATTGCCCCACCCCGACTT
>NW_006292696.1:9549274-9549957 GCF_000327345.1 Myotis davidii | reverse complement strand
CAGCCCAGCCTGCATGCTCTCCAATCCAGGACCACTCGAGGGAATTCTGACTGCCGGTTTAGGCCCAATTTCGGGGATCGGGCCTAAATCGGCAGTGGGACATCCCTTTCACAATCCTGGTCTGCTGGCTCCTAACCGCTCACCTGCCTGGCTGCCTGATCGCCCCTAACTGCCCTCCCCCCTGCCAGCGTAATCACCCCTAACTGCTTTTGCCTGCCGGCCTGGTTACCCCCTAACTGCCCCCCTGCTGGCCTGATCACCCCTAACTGCTTCTGCCTGACAGCCTAATTTTCCCCAATTGCCCCACCCCGACTTGCCTGGTTGCCCCCAACTGCCCCCCTGCCAGCCTGGTCACCCCATGCAGCCTGCTGCTGTCATTTGGTGGCCCCTCATTAACCCTCCTGCCGGCCTGGTCACCCCACACAGCCTGTTCAGTTGTCTGTTTGGTTGCAATGGCTGCTTAAGCTTTTATATAGATAGATGGTTGTTATATTCACTTCCAGCCAGCATCTTCGTATTTCCTCGCTACGAGCCCCATGACCGGATGTGTTTAGCTGAGTCCCAGTAGGCACATGCACTGGTTTTGAGACAGCAGCTCTCAGTTGCTGGGAAAGCACTGTTTCGGGAGACAATTAGACACTCAGTTTTATACAGGTGTTATACCTGTGACAGGTCTTTTCTCT
>NW_006292696.1:9547309-9549052 GCF_000327345.1 Myotis davidii | reverse complement strand
CGTCTTCTTTTCCTTTTCTTTTTCTTTTACTAAATCTATTTGCTGGAGTGGAATTCTGGCCCCGAGAGGCGCAGCATTTGTCAGTGGGAGAAGGTGTGGGTGGGAGCAAATGTATTTTCCAAGCCACTGCCTCACTCTGCACCCAGGGCACGATTCCTACTGTCGGGATGGATACCTTTGAGTATCCCTCCCTCAGGGCAAGCGTCCATAGTCGATACTTAATTTATGGAAGTGCTCAGCCTGATTTTAGAAAATACCTAGTGATGTAAGACTAAGAATCAAGGGAAAAGATCAAGTTCTCACAGTCGCTGCTTGCTAATTAATCCCTGTGATTAACCACCTGAGAGAATCATCTAAGAATAGCTGTATTGGACAGCATGGCTTTCTGTCTTTTTCCCCTCTATCTTCGGCTCTCTACAAACAGAGAAAATAGAGGGTATTTGGAAGGGAATATTTTGACAGTTCTAAAACAATAACCAGGCTACATGTAATTAGTGATTTTTGCTTTGGTGAGCTACAGCTCTCAGGGGGAAGCAGGCCTGCCTTTCTTTTCATTTGCAGCCTTGTTTTCTTTTTTAGATGATTCAGCTTCAGATATCTTCAGAGGTATGCATAAAGCTTTATAAATTATTTGAGGTTTTCATAAAAGCCAAACTCTGCAGGCAGCATGATCAATTCTAGATAGCAAAATCCATTCCACTCTAAAATCTGTAGCCAAATCAGGACTGAAAATTTTACAATTAATTTTTTCCTCTTAAAAAAAATCTGAACTAGTTCATTTTAAACTACAGTATGTAAAAATTTAGTCAATAGTCTTAAGGGTTCTACTGCAGGTATGTTTGTATACATGCATATATTACATATAGAGCATTAAAATATATTGAAACTTACCATAAGCCAAACACAATATTATATTTATAACAAATTCAGATGTCTTTTTTATAATGGTATATATTTGTATACTTATCTTAAACCTAATCACAAATGTCTTGGCTAAGATGGTCATCGAATCAACCTTATATTTCAATATTATGAGATGACATAAAATTCTACCTGCCAGAGATCTCTGATAGCATTTCATTGTAAGTCACTCTAGATATTTATCTCTACTTACACATATGTAGAAGATTTTCAAAAATGGGATCTGCACACCATTTGGAAATGAAGCATGATTTAAGTATCATAAAAATGAATTTTTCTAATTGCATCATTACTATGCAGGCATTTACCCTTCCTGGTTCAGATTCTGCTTCCAATGGATCAAGCATAGTTCCTTTGAAAGGGAGAGCCCTGAGTTTTGTCACCCATTAATCCCTTGCAATCACACTGCTGTGCAGGGGGAAGATGAAATAAGCTCAGAGATTCTCCCATTAACTAGACATGCGACCTTCAGCAAACCTTACCCATCCCTGGAATTCATTATTTGTATTCATCCAATGACAGAATTAGAATAAATGACTCTTGAATCTTAGTGATTTCATCTCATCTCTCCAGGGCTGCCTTTCAGATGCACCTCCCTCTCCTCGTGGTCTACTAAGATGGGTCCTGGGTGGGTGGGGGACACAAAGGAGGCCATGTTCATTCTAAAACTTTACCAAGCTCAGCTTCTATGCAGGGTAGGCACTCAGGATATAGGGGTAAACAAGAAGGTATACTTCAGCGTCTAATAACTTTTGTATTTTGGACATTGAACCTTTCCTCTAGTCTAGATGAAGGTAACTCTAAAGCCAGCTTTTGGAAAGT
>NW_006292696.1:9542361-9547256 GCF_000327345.1 Myotis davidii | reverse complement strand
GAAAGAGATCAAGTAGAAAGGACTTAGAGTTGAAAATGCATCTGCCTGGCTATCTTTCTGTGTACCACTCAGTTTATAATCTATTGTCGTTGCTGATGAAATGACATTCAAGGACTTAGAGATCCTGATTTGGCCACATGCTACCACAGTTCTTTGCTGCTCTAAAACGCCTGTCATATTGTGCTTAGTCTAGTATACAATGAATTTTTGGATAAGTATTTGTGGTGTTTTAAAACATATATTTTTATTATTAATTTCAGAGAGGAAGCGAGAAGGAGAAACATCAATGACCTGACACGGAATCGTCCTGTGACCTCCTGGTTCATAGGTCAACGCTCAACCACTGAGCCATGTTGGCCAGGCCATTTGTTTAAAATCAGTTAAGATACCAGTCAGCATTCTCAGCACATTGTAATAACTTAATAGATGTTTTTTAAACAAATTAATTACTCGGTTTCATTTCTTCTCAAAGTGTTAAATCCACACACTAGAACAGTGATGGCGAGCCTATGACACACGTGTCAGAGGTGACACGGGAACTCATTTTTTTGGTTGATGGTTCTTTGTTAAATGGCATTTAAATGTATAAAATAAATATCAAAAATATAAGTCTTTGTTTTACTATGGTTTCAAATATCAAAAAATTTCTATATGTGACATGGCACCAGAGTTAAGTTAGGGTTTTTCAAAATGCTGACACGCCGAGCTCAAAAGGTTCGCCATCACTGCACTAGAATATAAAGGTAAGAGGCAGAATTTATTTCATTTACTTAGAACTTCTCTAGGATATACTGATTGCATCCTAGATATGCAGAAAGTGGAAGCAAATAAGAAAAGGGAAAATGGCCAACGCTATTCCTTTGCCTTCTAAATCTGGTGCTTGCTCATCATCCGCTGTACTAATCACGAGTGTGCCTTGAGTTGAGGATCAAACAGGGACATTGTAGCATCAGGAAGTTCAGTGCCCTTTCTTTATTGAAACAATCATTTTTATTAAGAGCCTACTGTGTCTTGGGTATGTTCTACATTCTGCACATTAAGAAACCAAATATATGTTTTTCAATATCCACCCAAACAGACTTTTATACAAAAATACTCCAAACAAATATTGGTTTAGAATGAGGAGAGAGCAAGTATGCTATCTCAAAAATCTTTTCTAGGAAGTTAAACACCGTTTACAAATTACATCACTATTTTCAGTATTATCATCTGCAACTGTGTTTCAGAAGACAATGGTACTCATAGACTTGAACAAGAGGGGTGTTCTGGTTCTTCGTCTCATTGCTGTGCTGGTTTTTACTGCCCTCTTCTTCCAAATATATATATTACTCTTTAGGAAGGAAAATTATTAGTTCGATGGAATTGCTGCAGTATTTTTCTTCCCAACTGTGTGCAATTCATTTCTTTCGCTGTGTGTCAGTTGCCTAGGAAACCTTGGTGGAGGAACATTTGATTGGCTGTCATTTTGGACTTATCATGAGAGTGTTGAGCACAGAGTTAGAGTGGTATAGCCCAGATAAGTTGTTCCAAAGATATAACAATACCTCACCGTGCTTGTTTGCAAGCAGATGCAAAGCATACTGAGTTTGAGGTGTTATCATGCTGCCGGAGATTCTGTGTGTAGAATTTTGAAGACTCCCGTAATAGACACTACATAGCACTATTTTCTCAGTACAGCAACCTTGATCTCTTGCCAGGTATTCCAAATGTGTTTTCCTTACCTGTAGTCTGAGACTATTAATTTAAGGTCCCAATTTGAGAGCCATAACTGCACCATCCCTTCAGGGCAGAGGGACTGTATCCTAAGTTAGGCTATTTTACCTGCTTGAGGAGATGATTAAAGTAACCAGGCTGTATTTTTTTCAGCACTGTCACACTCCTTACATAATGTATTTAATGACAATTTTAATATCTGTAATACACTGCCATTTATACACTACCTCATCCAATTCTTTCTGGAACCTGTGAGCTAGGAAGGATAAGTCTAACTAGCTTACTTAAAAGATGAGATATTAAAGGCCCAAAGAGATGAAACTATTCATGTGTGATCACAAAATTAAAAAGTAGCAGAGCTGAAATTCATATCTGAGTCTGCTGATAAAGGTCAGAGTCCTCACCATAGAAATTTCTAATTGTCCCCATCTAATAAAATAGCCTGTCCCGGTGGCTTCCAGCTCCAAAGGATATCCCCAACCCATCTATTTCTCTGGTTCTCTGCTGTCCCACATATTTTCCCTCCAGACTTCCAACCAGCCTTCTAAATGGTTTCCTTGATACTGCTCTTACTTCTTGAAATACATTCTCCCCACCGCAGCCAAGTATTTTAAAAATTGCAATGTAGGTGTTTTTAAAGTAAAATTTACATGCCATGAAGGCACAGATTGTAAAAATACAGTTCAGTGTGTTCTGATGAATATATACTTCATACGGCTGCTACCAAAATTGGGATTGAGAATATCCTCAGAACTCCAGACATTTCTCCCATGCTGTCTTCCAGTCCCTGTCCCTCAGAGGCAACCGTTGTTTTTATTTCTTTCACATGAAAATGTATAAAAATGATGTCATGCAATGTATGCTCTTTGGTTCTGGCTTTTTTTCTCAGCAAAATATTTTTGAAATGCATCCATGTTGTTGCATGCAGGAGAAATTTGTTATTTTAAGCACAGTGTAATATACCATTGTCATCATAGAGCTCAAGATATTTATCAATTTCAACTTTTTAAAAATATATTTTTATTGATTTCAGAGAGGAATGGAGAGGGAGAGAGAGCTAGAAACATCAATGATGAAAGAGAATTATTGATTGACTGCCTCCTGCATGCCCCCTACTGAGGATCAAGTCTGTATCCCAGATATGTGCCCCAACCTGGAATGGAACCATGACCTGGTTCATAGGTCGAAGTTCAACCACTAAGCCAAGCCAGCTGGGCAATTTTACTTTTGATAGACTCTTGATTTATTTCTTATTTTTTAATATAATGCCGCAGTCATTTTTGTAAAAGTCTTATTTTAGAACTAGAGGCCTGATGCACGAAATTCGTGCAAGGGGCTCAGCCCTCGCAGCCCCAGCTTCATCCAGAAGGTCGTCCAGATGGTCATTCTGCTCTTTGGTCTAATTAGCATATTAGCTCTTTTATTAGATAGGATAGTTTCAGATTTACAGAAAAGTTGTGATGCTATCCCACATCCACTACTTGTCACAACTAATTCATTGATGTTGACATTGTTATCATCTAAAATTCAGAGATTATTTGGATTTTCTTCGATTTTACCTAATGTTGTTTCTTCTGGGATTCCATCCAGCACACCACCTTACATTCAGGTGACATGTTTTCTTAGGCTTTCTCTAAACTGTGATGGTTTCTCAGAATTTCCGTTTTTGATGACTTTGAGAATTTTGAAGAGTAGTAAGAGGCATTTTTTAGACTATTTTTGAATTTGGGTTTCTTTAATTCTTACAATTAAGCTAAAGTTATGGAGTTTGGGGAAAAAGGCCACATAGGTGAGGTGCCATTCTCATCACATCAGAGCAAGAGATGAAGTGGCCAACACGACATGACTGTGGATATAAACCATGATCACCTGGCTAACAATTTTTATAGTTTTCTATTTTGCATTTAGATAGATAACCCATTTAAGTTAATTTTTATGTAAGATATAATATCTATAATTAGGCTCATATTTATATTTGGAACTATTATTTGTTTTTTCAGTAATGTTGGTTAAAAATCTATTCTTTCTCCATTAAATTGTCTTGTGCCTTTGTTAAAAATAAGTTAACTAAATATGTGGGGGTTTATTTCTGGGCTCCATATTGTCACTGATGTATGTGTCCATTCTTTTACCATAAACAAGGTGTTGTGACTATTGTAGCTTTCTATTAAGCTTTGAAGTAGATTGTTTAATCACCCAATTTTATTTTGCTTCTTGAGTGTTATGTTGCATATTCTATGTCCTTTGCATTTGCATATAAATTTTGGAATCAGTTTATCAATATCTATAAAATAGCTTGCTGGAACATGGATTGGGATAGATTGAATCCATAGATCAGGTTGGGAAGAACTAACATCTTAACGACATTGAGTCTTCCAACCTATGAACACACAATAAATTCCACTTATTTAGATGTTTTTTCATCGTCATTTGTTTTAGGTTTCCTTCTATAGATCTTGTGTATATTATCTTAGTTTTATACCTAACTACTTAATGGGGGGGAGGGGGTTACTGCTGAAAATATTACTTATTTTTATTTTTTTAATTTTCATTGATTTCAGAGAGGAAGGGAGATGGAGAGAGAGATAGAAACATTAGTGATAAGAGAGAATCATTGGTTGGCTACCTCCTGCCTGCCCCCTACTGAGGATTAAGCCCGCAACCCACGCATGTGCCCTTGACCTGAATTGAACCTGGTACCCTTAAGTCTGCAGGCTGACACTCTATCCACTGAGCCAAACCAGCTAGGGCAACAGTATTGTTTTTTTAAAATTTTAATGTTTTAGAGCTGGCAAACATAGTAAGTTTGGAAACATAAGCAATGCCATGTTTAACCATTGCACTTCAAATGCAAATTACTTATTCTGGCCTACAAGATTCCGCCAGTCTCTCTAAACTAATCTCAAACCAGGTAACTTTTATTCCTAAACTGCAAATTCAGTCTTTTTTAATATTTCTTGACTTATTTCAAGCTTTTCCATTACTTGGGGCTTTTGTGCTTGCCCTTCATTGTGCCTGGATTTCTCTTTTCCTAAGTATTTTCCAATTTGGTTCTGGCATTTTTTGTCCCTCAGGTAGCAATTCAAGTTTCAAATGTCAGAGTGGCCTTCCTGATCACTACATTTAAGTAGCCTAAGATTCCTTTCTCCACTTTATTTATCCTTCACAGCCTTCCCAGTGGT
>NW_006292696.1:9528374-9540695 GCF_000327345.1 Myotis davidii | reverse complement strand
ATCCAGGCTGAGGGCTGTCAGTACAGCAGTGGTGGTGGGAGCCTCTCCTGCCTCCTCAGCCGTGGTAAGGATGTCTGCAGCTTAGGGCTACTCCTCGCTGACAAGTGGACATGCCCTGAGGGCTGCCGGGCTGCCAGAGGGATGTCTGATTGCCATCTTAGGCCCAATCCCCCAGGGTGCGGGCCTAAGCCAGCAGGTGGTCATCCCCTGAGGGGTCCCAGACTGTGAGAGGGCACAGGCCATGCTGAGGGACACTCCCTGCCCCCCGAGTGCACAAATTTTTGTGCACTGGGCCTCTAGTATTTACATAATAGATGGAGAAAAAGTGGTTCTCTTTACTAGTCGATTTATGTCTGCTCTTATTCCCACAGTTGCATGTATCCTAATGTTTAGCCTACTTGGTAATTAAGTAGGATTGAATCCTACTTGGATACAATTAAGCTTAAAGCAATATTGAGGTAAAATAGACTAAAATGCAGTACTTTTTCTAATCCCAGATTGCCAAAATGACATCTAAAACTTCTCCTACTCTTCTTTTAAATTATCAAAAGTCATTGCTTTACAACAACCAATTGCCAAATATTTGCTGAGTACCTATTCTTTATAAGACACTAATGGATTACAAAGAGGTGTAAAGCATGAATTCTGTTTTCAGAGTTTATGCTACAGGTATGGCACTGAGATACACAGAAAAATTGCTATTAGGAGTAGGTAATAAATTCACAGGCATCATCATGGTAAAAAATTTTTTATTTAGTGCCTGGTTGGGATCTTGAATAATATCCAAATTAATAATGTGCACAGCATGGCATGTCAGGCTGTGAGGATGAAATGCTACTGTGGTTATAGTAAAACATGGCAGTCATAGTAGTAGAGTTAGTAGGTATAAGAACAACTTCACACATTACTTCTAACCCTCTCAACTGTCCTATGGATTAAGTGCTGTGAGTTTTTACATGTGCATCCCAAATTAGGAATTCCATCAGCATTCCAAAGTCAGGACTCTTTGTCTCAACCATAATACTCTCTCTTTAAGACATCAAATCAGGCTTTAGGGAGGAGACTGGGTTGGAACAAAGTTTAGCACATATGAAACTTGATTCAAGCACTCAGCCGTAAGGGAAGCATCCATTTATTTTCTATATATCAACCTAAATTTTTTTTCAGTTCCTCAACATCGCATTAGGTATTTATTTTTATTCCAACTCCAACCATTTCTCATTTGTACAGAGGTTCTAAGTTTGTTTAAAATGGGAAGGAAGCAGCTTCCCTCCTTCAGTGCCCAAGATTGTCTAGTTTATGTGCCAAACTTGGGTGTTTCCATCTCTGACAAGGCTGGGAACACTGTGGCTAGGGTGCCAGCACCCTAGAAACAGTACCCAAGCATCTCCTCAGGCATGTGGCCCCCTCAGACCTTCATCCCCTTCTTGGGCAGGGGCATCTCCTCACTGCTGCTGCTTCGCAAAGACCAGACTATCTCCTACTTTCCAAGAAACCCAGCACAACTCTTACAAGTGGCTTAGGCTAGAATATGTCTTGTAAGTCACCTTTCCTTTGGCCCAGAAACAGAAATTTCTCCTGAGACAAGGAAGCACGGGAGATCATGCTATCTTTGTGAAATGGGTGGAGAATGAGAAGGACCAGGAGGAAAAGAAAGCAAATTAGTATCTCAGTGGTTCATTCTGTCACATAAACATTGCAGACAAGTAGAAAGGAAATAGGCAAAAAGGACAAGATAGGCCCTTGTAGGTTACCTGAGATTGCAGTAACCTGTGTGTAGTGCCTTGCTACCCAAGCATGATTCTAGCACCAGCAACAACTATATCTCATGGCAGTTTGTTAGGAACGTAGAAACTCATTGTACTCCCAAATCCACGGATCAGCACTAATAAATGCTAATGAATGGTACTGTCACAAGATTCCCTGGTGGTTTGTATGCATATTAAAGGTCTAAAACTACTGTATAGAGGGCAAAAAAGCACAAAGTATGCTCGCCCAAAGTATATTATATAGATCATTTGGTTACAACACAGGGTTTGTGCAAGAGAAGAAGTTTGATGCGTCTAGAAATGATGGCTCAAGAGACTTGAAAGACATGTTCAAGGAAATTAGAAGTTTCCCTGTATTCATCAGGGGGATCATTGGAAGTTTTTGCACCATTTGTGAAAGAGTATGGTAATCTGTAGCCTCAAATATTCTCTGTAGGATATGCCTTTAAGTCCATCTGACACTTTCAAAATACATAGGCTTTCTCAGGCTGCTGGAAGGCCATTAATTTACTGACATTTTATGATGTAAAGATGTTCTGATTAATGACTTGTGAGAGTAATTTTAGCTCTTAGGGTCACTGGGTTCTGCAAAGAGGCAGTGGGAGCTACGATCTCAGGGATAAGAGAGATTGAATAAATGTTCACAGTTACAAACAGAATATGTAGGGCTACCAGGCCACTCGGAACATGGTATATGAGTCCTTCAGGTTTTTTGACACTAAAGTGTGCACCTTTTTTCATCTGCCCTTTGAATTCTTATTCGAATTCTCACCTGAGGCAGGTCGGATGCAGAGTGGAGCCGGCTATCCTCATCCTCCTGAAGCAGCCTCCAGGTTAGTCATTTGCAGCCATCACTGCACATTAGAATCACCTGGGGAGCTTGAAACACTCCATCTGCCCAGCCATGTTCCCAGACTAATCAAGTGATTATTTCTAGTAGTGCTAATAATCAGCCAGGTATGGCTAGAATCACATAAATGCCCTCAAACTGAGAATTACAATAAAAGAGGAAGTATTCTTCTGGTTCAGTGTTTGGCATGAACCAGAAGATTATCATTTATTAGGTCCATAACCCTGAGATCTGTGTTTCACGTGCATCATCTGTTAAGGAGTCCCCTAGAGAGATAATGGTGTGTCAAGGAAGATTTTTACCATAAACCCCCTTTACGAAACAGTAAACGGAGGCTCAAAGAAAAGAATGTAGTTCCCTACCCTCAGGAAGCAGTTGAGCTGAGATTCAACCCAGCGGAGTAAGACTTGGAGCCTGACTCCTGGTCCAAATCACAAATCCTGAGAATTATATATGAATTCATTCATTCTTCCTGATGCTGATCCAAGGCTATTGAGTACAAAGTATTTTGTTGTTGTTGTCAATCCTCACCCAAGGATATTTTTCCATTGAATTTTAGAGAGAGTGAAAGGGAGGGGGAGAGAGAGAGAAGCATTGATGTGAAGGAGACACATTGATTGGTTCTTTTATACCCTGCTTCTTAGCCCAGGTGTCCTTTTGGACATCAGACACCTTTCCCAAAGCCCTGATCTCTGTCCAGCTTCTGACTAGGATCAATGTTTATTTCTCCAACTAATTTGGTGACTGACATCACCAATCTGTTCTTGACCTTGGTAATAACGTTTATTTACCTTTCCACTGCCGATCTAGACTCAATAATATTGTCTGGTTCTCACTTGGAAATCTACATACAGGGTGGGGCGAAAAGTAGGATTCCAGTAGTGAGTATGTGAAACGGAGTTTACTCTTGTTTTAGTGTTTATTAAATATTGAATTATTTTCCATAAAAACAACCATAAACCTACTTTTGCCCCACCCTGTATTTCTTGATTCACATTAATATATGAGAATTCTTTTTTTACTTTAACTGTTTGGGTTCTTGCACAACATTTAAGTGACTACCTAGAGTCAGACAGACCTGAGCTGGCATTTTGAGTATGCTATTAACCTGCTGTGTCATTTTGGGCAAGTTCCTTAACTTTTTACAATCTTAGGTATCTCATCTGAAAATTGTGACTACAAACCTAACCTCAGAGATTAATGTGAAGATTGAATGAAGTAAAGCATATTAAATACTAAGCACAGTGGGTAGTATAATTACCTACTCAGGCAATCAGTTAATGATGGTCATATAAGACACACACAGCGAGAGGGAGGGAGGGAGAGAGAGAGAGAGAGAGAGAGAGAGAGAGAGAGAATTTAATCTTCTTGCAGACTCAAATGCTGCTAAAAATGATAATGTTAGGAAATTCTGACTTAGGCAGAATAAGGAATGTATCACCCGTAAATAAAGGAGTTAAGTTATAGTTATAATATCCAAAAACAGACTGAATCAAGTTCACATAATGTGATGGTCAAAACATTGTGAGTGACAAAATATTTACCATAAAAAATTAAAGAAAAATCATGAATTTAGATGACTGCCCCTGCTTCTCCATGACCTAAATCTTTTTATATCTCCTATCACTCAAGGGGAATATGTTGAAAAATGCCCCTGCATCCTCCCCTCTTTGGATGTTCCCTTCTTCCTCAGCTTACATCGGTGTGAACTACTTCCATCCGCGTGCGTCTTCACCTCTGTGGGAGAGGATGCACACAGATATTTTGAGGGAATTTATGTCAATGGGCTCTAAAAAACCCCCAAAAAACCTAAAAAACAGAAACAACTACAACAACAAACCAGACAGTGCTGCTGTGCTGCCGTGACCCTCAGCATCAGGGTGCCTACACAGAACTGCCATCTCAGGAAGTGGGGAGTGGATCTGAAGTGAGAAGTGACACAAAATGATTAGTTCCGCTCTGCAGACGCAGGGTGCTGGCAGGCTGAGGACCAAGTCAAGCATCTTAGTCGTGAATTTGTTTGTGAAGGTGTCTGTGATTTGCACCACAAGGAAAGATGAAGAGAACATAAAACCACATTTTAGAACTATGTGTGATGGTGAGAAAATATTTTATTGGTGGTGTTATTTCCTGACAGCTTTGATGAACCTGCAGACTTCCTCCCTCTCTCTCCTCCATTCATGCTTCCACATGTGTCCCAGTTAATGTTAACCCTCCTACTAAAAACAAAATAAACACACGTAGTTACTATGAGTCAGAGGCGCTTAACATGCATTTTCGTTATGGCCTTTGCAAATGAGGGCAGGTAAACAGTGCCAGCTCTGCAGGTGGGTGGGCTGGGCATGAATCTCAGCTCTGCCATTACTGGCCCTGCAACTTGGGCAAGTTACTTAACCTTCCTTTCCCTCAGTTTTCTCATCTGACTTAAAAAGATTGAGGATGATAATAATACATATCTCATGGGCTACTCAGTTTTGCAGTTGGAACATGAAAGCAGGTGTAGACAGAATGTAAACTAATGAGCATGGCTGTGTTCCCAATAAAACTTTATTTATAAATCAGGGGCAGGCAGGACTTGGCCAGAGATACAGTTTGCCAACCCTTGACTTAGGTAATCTTAAATGTGGGAGGAACTTTAGGGGCCACCTATTTTGCATATGAGACAACTAAGAGATAGGAAGAGGCTGTAACTTGACCACCTCTCTCCTAACCCTCCCCTCAAAAAACATCTCACAAGTAGTGTTACAAAAAAAACTAGTTATTTTTCTTACATAACTCATGATATAGTTTTCATCTGTAGGGTTCCAATAATGATGTCTTATTTTTCAGAAACAAAGTTCTCCTGAGGGTGCATCTCATACTTTCCACTTATCTTAGATTCATACCCCAGAAGCAGACCAAGAGAGAAGGATTCTTGGATAGGTGATAAGCAAGTAGGGGAAATTAGACAGGAAGTGGGAGAGTAAACCAAGCAAGGGTGATATTTCAAGCAAAAACTCTTCTCAGGATACACTGGAACATGACTGCACGGGGATCCCTGGAGTGAGGACTGCTTCTGAGCTGCCCTGTTCCCAGCCAGGTAATCACTGCCTAATGGACACCTTGGGAGGTTGCAAACTCTCCAGGTCTTTCTCAGTGGCCCAAAGCTGCCCCGGTGGCCCAAGGGTGGTATACTGAAGAGGTTACATACAGGATGTAGAAGTCACTCCAAAAAAAAACATGACTGCACGGGGATCCCTGGAGTGAGGACTGCTTCTGAGCTGCCCTGTTCCCAGCCAGGTAATCACTGCCTAATGGACACCTTGGGAGGTTGCAAACTCTCCAGGTCTTTCTCAGTGGCCCAAAGCTGCCCTGGTGGCCCAAGGGTGGTATACTGAAGAGGTTGCATACAGGATGTAGAAATCACTCCAAAAAAATGTGTATGTGCTTGTGTGATTGGGCGGGGAGGGGGGGTATGTAATGCAGAAATGATCTGAGGGAACTTGGGAGGGGCGCTGGTGTTGTCTTCTTCAGGCCCTTAGTAGCAAAGGTAAACACATTAATTAACCTGTTTGGAGGCATAGACCAGAGGTTCCTGCGAGAAGCTAGATACTTATTTCATGTTTCTTGTTTTATCTATAATAATTCATATGAATGTTGTGTTTTACTTTAAGATCACAATGATTACTTACTTGAGGGCCTTTCTAAATCTAAATCTATTTGCTGTCTTCAAAAGTTGTTTTAACTGATGATACATGATTTTTTTTAATCTTTACATTTTAGAATTTTTTTTCCCCTACCATCACTCTCTCACTGTACTTTCTTTCCTAGTAACACTTCAGTTTGGGTCAAATAACATCTTAA
Organism: Myotis davidii; assembly: GCF_000327345.1. NCBI lineage: Eukaryota > Metazoa > Chordata > Mammalia > Chiroptera > Vespertilionidae > Myotis > Myotis davidii. The sequence goes on along the minus strand of NW_006292696.1, from coordinate 9,534,233 downwards.
TGATTTTCTTTTCTCGTGTCCTGATAATACTCCCCTCTCTGTATAGAAGAACTCAGGCTCCCAAAAGAAACACACACACACACACACACACACACACACAATTAGATGAGCATCCATTTTACTATTCAGGTTTCTTATAGTAAGTTCTTAAGGGCTTTTCCAGTCTAATTTTAAAAGAATCTGGTGTACAAGATGAAATACAAGATTTCTTCCCCAAGCCAGTTCAACTTCACAGTAAGATTAAAAAGAAATACAATGCCATGCCATTCCTTCCAAATATTCTCATGTCCCTTTGAATATAAAGATGACATAAAAGACCCTCTCAAATCACTAGTGCCTTTTCCGTGATATGAGAGGTATTTTGTTTTTCTGTTCCGGTAAATATCTTACTGTGTTTTCCACTAGTGGATCTTTTGTTTTTCAGTAAAGGCTTTCCCAGTGGTGACCTCTTTTTCCTGCAACCTCCTTGGATTATGCTCTTCTTAGTTTATGCCTTTCTTATAACATTCATATTCTATTGCTTAATCATTTTTTTTTTGCTATCTTCCGCACCCTGCTACAATTTAGCTCCTTAAGGAAAGGAACTTTATCTAATCTATCTTTTTGTTCTCTGCAGAACCAAGCACATTTCTATGTACATAGATGTGCAGTATATTCACTGAATTGCTGAATTTGATTTTGGCAGCCTGTGTCATAGAGGTGACCTTGTCGTCTAATGATGTTCAGGTTAACGTCACATTTGAATGCTGATCACTCACACTAGTGATTTTTTCCCTTTTGACATCCTCGCCCCAGGATATGTTTTTATTGGTTATTTTGAAAAAGAGGAAGGGAGAGAGAAAGAGAGAGAGAGAGAGAGAGAGAGAAACATCTATGTAAGAGGAAAGACATTTATATGAGAGAGGAACAATGATCAGCTGCCTCCCTATGCACAACAATCAGGGATGGAACCACCTTGATCAGGGATGGAACCAGCAGCCTAGGTATGTGCCCTGCCTGACCTGGAATCGAACCCGCAGTCTTTTGGTGAATGGGATGACACTCCAACCAACTGAGCCACTCTGACAGGGCTCACACTAGTGACTTCTGATGATCAGAGATACTTAAGAGTTAGGAAGCCCTCACTTCAGTCTAAACTATAAGAGTATGTATATCTTATAAAATTTTGGCAGGTTGTTCCTAAGCCAAATTGTTTAGTGTGAGATTCCCAAATGTTTGCATACCGCCTACATTTTTTTTCAAATCCACGCACCACCTGCTTTGCTTTTTCTTAAAAACATTTTCTTTTTTTAATTATTAATTTCAGAGAGAGGAAGGGAGAGGGAGATAGAAACATCAATGATGAGAGAGAATCATTGATCAGCTGCCTCCTACACGCCCCCTAATGGGGATCAAGCCCACAACCTGGGCATGTGCCCTGACTGGGGAATGGAACCGAAAGGTGACCTCCTGTTTCATGGGTTGATGCTTAACCATTGAGCAACACCAGCTGGGTGGCTTTTTTTTTATACATATGTTCTTAAATTACACAGTTTTAACCGAAATAAATTTATTTAAATGAAAGATGCTATCACTACCTTTTATGTAACTCTATTATTGACCACAAATGGAGTATATACATAATGATAAAGACCAATGCTTTGCATCTGAAGACTTTTATCCCTCAGTTCAAATGGAGAAGGAACAAGTAATTCATAGAGGAATATCGATGGCATCTTTACAGCAAACTGTGACTTTCTTTGTGACTAACTCAGGATGAAACAGAGTTGAGACACGTGGTGATATTCCTATTTAGACCTCTGTCCATGTAATATCCAGAATCATATCTTGAACCATCAAGGGTCTTCATGCCAACTTCTGGATAAAGTGCATATTTGGAGCATGCCAAATTCCCAAAGTTCCCATTGCTTTTTGTTGATGCATCATTGGCTCTAATATCCCTTAATTCTAAATTTCCAAAAAGATAAATTATATTTAGCAAAAATCTCACAAATATTCCAATTACAAATGGGCAAAAGGCCCTGAGTAGACATTTCTCCAAAGAAGATACATGAATGGCTAACAGGTACATGAAAAAGTGCTGAACACCACTAATCATTAGGGAAATGTGTATAAAAAAAACCTAAGTGAGATATCAGCTCATTCCCTGTTATAGTGACTGTCAAAAAGATAAGAGATAACAAATGCTGTTGAGGATATGGAGAAAAAGGAACACTTGTGAACTGTTGGTGGGATTGTAAAGTGATATAGCCACTTTTGAAAACAGAATGGAGGTTCCTCAAAAAAAATAATAACACTACCATATGATCCAGCAATTCCACTCCTGGGGAATATATCCTAGGGAAACAAAACACATATATGCAATAGACATCTGCAGCATCATGTTTGTAGCACTATTATTTATAGTACCTAGAACATGGAAACAACCTAAGTGTCCATCAACAAATTAATGGATAAAGTAGTTGTGATATATATGACAAAAAAAGACAAATGACGGGCACACTTACACGTGGGATCCAAAGAACAACAACAAAGTCATAGAGGAGATTAGATTTGTGTTTATCAGAGGAGGGGGTAGGGAAGCTGGATGAAGGCGGTCAAGGCTACACATTCCAGTTATAAATAAGCACTAGAGATGTATGTACAACATGATGACTATAGTTAACACTGCTGCATGATAGCTTTGAAAGCTGTGAAGAGAGTAAATTCTGTGAGTTCTCATCACAAAGAGAACCTTTTTTGGTGTATCTATATGAGATAATGGATGTTAGCTAAATTAATTGGGGTAGCCATTTCACAATATGTGTAAATCAAATCATTATGCTGTATAATGAAACATATATACAATGCTATATGTCAATTATAGCTCAATCCAACTGGAAAAGTTAAAAAGACAAGTTACATTTAAAACAGTAAATCCTGGTAGACATTGGTTGATGGGCTTTCTCGCCTGAAAGGGACTGACTTTATCTTAAGGAGCAGTGGCTGTGCTCTCTGCACCACATGGGACAGCCCTCTGTACGAACACTTCTACTCGTGGCCCTTAATCATTGACCCTAAAAACAAATTCATCTTCTTAGGAGCTTGGACCTAAATGATCTTCATGAAATTTCTGTGATGAGAGAATTATGTTAAAACAAACGGAAGAAAAGAGTGTTGATTACCACCTATTCTTTAGGTCTCCAATTAGAGAAAATATTCACTCTAACAGGCTTTTCCTGGTTCTCCATTGCTCCTTTTCTGCAGCAAAGCTTTTCTTAATCACAAAACCTTTGACACTTTCAGAAAATTGTGAAATGGGGATAATATTAGAACTTACCTCATAGTATTTTGTGAAAATTAATTAGGTGTAGTAGAGAGGTTAGAATTTAAGGTCAGGAAAGGTCATTTAGTATCAACAATGACTTACGTTTTATAGTTCTATAAGAAACAAAGCTCTATTTCTATTATTAAGGAAAATTATATGTTAACATCTAATTGATTATTAATATGGGAAATAATGTATTTAATTGCTTAGACTGCAAAAAAGTTGTTGTGAAATTCATTTATTCAACAAAGTATAAGTGGAACTAATGAAATTATTTGATATAAACATTATAATATTTTTACTACTAGTATAGGTCTCTATTACCCAAATATTCAAGTATTAAAGATCTTCTATACTTAGTCATTCTTGTTCATAATTTTATTAATTTTTTCTATTGATCTTTGCATGTATTTACATGTTTATTCATTTATAGCATGATTATTTTTAAAGTTTTCAGGGTGACTTTGTCACACATGACTATGTGAGTTGCTAAAATACTAAGTAGTAATCATCTACCCTTGACATAAATCTGAGAGACCACTTATTCTAGACTGATGTGTTCATTCATTTATTCTTATTGGCTACTTCAAAGGACACTGCTTTAAGTGAATGTTCTGGAACCTCTTCTAGTCATACTCAAGTCCCTATGTCACAAAATCTTTATCAAAAATTTATGGTTAGTAATAATACCTCTTCTACCTATGATAGGAATATGTGGTTTGATCTGTACAACCTCCATTCCTTCTCTTTCTTGTAATAGCACATTAACATCTTCCTTTGGATAATCATTCCTCAACCATTCCTAGTCCAATGGTTTGGATATGGTTTACCCCAACTTCAGGACCATGGGTGAGAGCCAGCTCACCAAGAAGAACAAGTGATAGGTTGACGATGGAACTATGATCCAAGGCCCCATAGACTGGCCTATCTTGTAGTTTTGATGCAGTTACTAAAATGCTCATCTTCTCAGGCTTGGTAATTGAAATCATAGGAGACAGTAGCTGATGGTCATCTTTGGACAAGAGCCTGTCTGAGAATGAAGTCAGCTTTCATAAAATCAAATTGTGAATGAAATAGGTTAAGCCTCTAAATCCACCGATACTCAGAGCTGAACACCCTGGACTTTTTTAGTTACGTGACCTAATATTCACTTTTGCTAGTTTGAGTTTGGTTTCTGTCACTTGCAACCCAAGAGCACTGAATAATACACTACTGAGCAATACACTTCAAATAATTAATTGCGTAATTGTTGATGTTTATTATAGAGTGAGCAAGCTAGTAAGCAAGCACTCAAGAAATATTAGCTATGAATAATAATTATAATTTATCAGTTAGAGTACCTCAAACATGTTAGGTAAATGCACTGAGCCTGTAGAATAATAAAAATAAGAATGAAAGTCCCTTGTAGAATTAGCAAATGGAGATGTTTGCAAAGAGGGTTTTAACAAAACCAAAAACAAAAAAGAAAGATGCTACAACTGGTTTTAGATGCATAGAGGTGGGGAGAGACTGACTCTGACTGAGGATGGAGACAGATGGTGCTTTTTAATACCTTCATAAGCCCAAGTGCTCTCTCTAACTTTTGGAGACCACTTGACACAATATAAAGCAGATTAAAATGTAACTGCCCTGTGTAAAACTTAAATGTGTGCAATTATAGACATGGTATTACATTTTATAGACATTTTATTAAACATTAACTAATTTCAACATTGCAGTTTGCTTTTTAAATATGGAGCCAATATGACATATTTGAGAATTCCAACATTTTAATTAGGTTCTCAAAATGGTTATAGACCCTAGACTCTTTAACTCATCTAGTGGTAAAGAGCCCTGGCACAGGGGTATCAGGAAAGGACTCAGTGGTGTGACTCACATTTGGATAGGTTCTCAAAATGGTTATAGACCCTAGACTCTCTAACTCATCTAGTGGTAAAGAGGCCTGACACAGGGGTATCAGGAAACTTTTTACACATTGGCTCACCTATCTATGGGCATCTCTCAATGGCCATCCCCAAGAAACCAACTGGCAAGAGATTTTAAAAAATATATTCCTTAGGACCTTCCGTGTCACTGCTTATACATCAGTTTTGTTCCATTACTTATATTGATAAGGGAAACCTCCCCTTTAGATTTTGAGAAGCAGTTGATAAAAAGGGACTTCTCTCCTATTGTATCCTTTCATAGCATAAGGGATGTGCTGATTCATTACTGCTCAGACTGCGTGTGAATAGGGTTAGCATCCCCAGGGTGTTGGTGCTTAGGTAATGTCCTCACCTAACAATTTTACCTAGATTTAGAGCATCCATGATTTTTTAATATAATTTTTTCTGTATTGATTAAGGTATTAAATATGTGTCCTTATACCCCCTCCCCCCCTCCTCCACTCATGCCCTCATCCTCCTCGTTTCTGTGTCCGTTGGTTAGGCTTATATGCATGCATACAAGTCCTTTGGTTGATCTCTCTCCCTTACCCCCACCCTCCCCTGCCTTCCCTCTGAGGTTTGACGGTCTGATAGATGCTTCTCTGACTCTGGATCTGCTTTTGTTCA
>NW_006292696.1:9523224-9528220 GCF_000327345.1 Myotis davidii | reverse complement strand
AACCAATCTGCATTCCACCAGCAGTGCACGAGGGTTCCTTTTTCTCTGCATCCTCACCAGCACTTGTCGTTTGTTGATTTGTTGATGACAGCTATTCTGACAGGTATGAGATGGTACCGCGTTGTCATTTTGATTTGCATCTCTCGGATAAGTAGTGGCTTTGAGCATGTTTTCGTATGTCTCTTGGCCTTCCTTATGTCCTCTTTCGAAAAGTATTTACCTAGGTCAGTTGCCCATTTTTTGTTTGGGTTGTTTATCTTCCTTTTGTTAAGTTGTATGAGTTCCCTGTAAATGATGGAGTTTAAATGCTTATCTGAGATAGCATTGGTAAATATGATCTCCCATGCAGTGGGCTTTCTTGTTGTTTTGTTGATGGTTTCTTTTGCTATGCAGAAGCTTTTTATTTTGATATAGTCCCATTTGTTTATTTTCTCTTTAGTTTCCATTGCCCTAGGAGCAGTATCAGTGAAGAAATTGCTTCAGCATATGTCTGAGATTTTGCTGCCTGTGGATTCCTCTAGTATTTTTATGGTTTCCCGTCTTATGCTTAAGTCCTTTATCCATTTTGAGTTTATTTTTGTGTATGGTGTAAGTTGGTGGTCTAGTTTCATTTTTTTGCATGTATCCGTCCAATTTTCCCAACACCATTTATTGAAGAGACTGTCTTGATTCCACTGTATGTTCATGCCTCCTTTCCATGATTTTATTCTATATTTGAGGCATACTTTTCTGGACTCTTGAAGATTCATTACTTTGAGGTAGTGCTAAAAGGTATACTCCTTCAAAAAGTGTCCTGTAACTCTAGCCCTCAACATTTCCGATTGGTCATGTAATTGTTAAATCCAATCTCTCTTAGGTTCAGAGATCCTTTGTCTGGCCTAAGAGTTTATTATGTTATGTTAACTCAGGCTGAGATAAGTTGAGAATAGTAGAGGAGATAAAATTAGAAGAGTATTATTTATAAAGTCACACAGTTATCAGGAAGGGCCTGAGTCCTTTAATATTTTCTTATAACCTGTAATTTTATGGCATCTTAACTCCTGCTTCTGTGTCCTCATAGATAAAATGGGGTATTAGTAGTTAACATTTTACAGGCATATACTGAGGATTAAATATGTAAATTTACTGTATAAAAAGAATGTGCAACAGCATCTGACATATTGATGGTATTTTACTATTACATGTTATATTTTCAGTTAAAGATCAAAATTGATTTATATGTCATCAGATATTGTGGTCAAGCATTTTATGGCAGTTTTGATGTTAGTGCTACTTGCTGAAGGAGAAACATCCAGGAGTTGGTGGGCATTTCTAATTCTTTAGAGTAAAACTTCATTGAGCAATAAACCCCTGTTTTGGAATTTATGGTCATGTAGGAGCAATTTTATTTTCCAGTGTTTGTGAAGGCAATGATTGCAGGCAAATACATAAAGGGTATTTTTGACTAGCATAAGGGAAAAATATTTGATAAAATTAAACTGCTCTAGGAATATTCATTAGCATATAAAAATAAAGGTACATTCATATATGCTTTATGGGGAGGTTATTTTAAAATGGTTCTTACTTGTATATTACAGTGCATTCAGGAAGCCATATACTTGATAACACTTTACTAGTAATTGGTAAGTTTGTGCTCTTGTATCATCCCCATCAACTTTATTCCACCACCACCACTGGGCTGTGCAAACCAGAAATGCATGAGCCATCCTTGAATTCTTCCCTCCCAGCCCCCCCATCCCATCTGTCACAAAGGTTAGCCAGTTATCCCACATAACTCCAGCCACTTCTCTCCATCTTCAGTCACTATCCTAATTCAGACCAAAATCACCTCTCACCTGGACTCCTGCCATAACAGATCCCCTACAGCCATTACTATCTTCCTCCGGGGTGATTCATACTCATCTTGCCACTCCTCTACAATAGATCCATGGTCCCAAATTACTTCTGCTCAGCTTTCTAACCACATCACCCTTAGAACTCACTGACCCTTGTCCCCTAGTCTTACTGCTCTCCCTTCATTCTTCATCATGCTCTCCTCTCTTGGCCCAGGATATTTGCACATACTTACTGTATTTCTTCTTCCTGGAATATTCTTCCCTCAACTCTTCATCAGGCTTACCCATCTTTCAAATCTGAATTGAAGAATCACTTCATGAGGGACACTTCATCCAAATCCTCAAACTGATTTATTTGCACCAATTATGGATTCTATCTATCCTATTTTTCCCACTTCACAGCACACGCTCCATCTTTATTATGTCTACAATGATTCCTTCCCACTCTGGAGTGTAAGCTCCCAGTAGATAAGGACCACATCTGTCTTTTCAACACAACACCCGCATGCTTATAGAAAATGTTTGACATAGAGTAGGTGCCCACCATATATTTACTAAATAAATGAATGACTATTATAGTGAAGATTAATAGCACGTGGTTAGTGATGGCTTTCAGTCAGCATTTATATACTTCATATTCAGAGATGACTTTGAATGGTGATCTCTTAAGGGTGCTTACCTTTTGCCTTCTCATTGTATTTCTGGGATCATGGAGGATGCTCTCTAACAATGGACCCTCCCTTTGCACATTACTGTTCCAATGTTCACATCCCTAGGCAGTGTTGTCAGCAAAGTCTTCCAGAGAGATGTCTTGGTGTTTATTCAGCTTTTCAATAAGGATCCACTTTAGGTATAAGTTGAAATCAGGTTTCATAACTAGTAGGGTTATCTCTTTAATTACATTAGTTACAACTACCGGTAAGAGATATCCCAGAGATGTTACCACACCAAGAACATAAATAACCTTTTATCTTTTTTCCTTTTAATTACTGCTGGATCTTGACTATATTTTCTTTTAAACCTTCCATTAATTCCCTTGAAATACATGCTCCTCTCTTCTCAGGCTTAATCTATGATAAATGTACCAAATTTATGTCCACTCAGTCCTTATAGATTAATGCTACTAAGCTTTGTTTGCTTTCCTGTCCATTCATTACACCTCATTCATTAAAATTTGCCAATCTTATTAATCGCATGCCAAATGCTACGTATGTATTTGTCATTCTACAACAGTCAAACGAAGAAGGTACTATTATTATTTTTATTTTCATAGAAGAGGAAACTAAGGTTTGGAGAGGGTAAGTGACCTCCCAAGTCACAAAGGTTACTAAGTATTTGAGCTGAAATTTGAACCCAAAGTTGGCCTCTAGCTCCCGGGCCATCATCATTTTCAGGGGATGATAGTATTTGTGGTTTTGTTCTGTTTACTGAGTTTTAGTCTAGGCTGACGTGAGCCTAAGTCGGGGGCAGGCGGTGTGGAAGGTGTCCTGTGGATAACAGGGGTCAGGAGGAAAACCCTGTTTGAGGTGTTGTCTAGAGGAAGAGATTTTTAGGTTTTCACCTTGGTTTGCCTGGGGTTCAGGAACCCTCTGTGTGTAATGTCAACAATCTGAACTTTGTTTTCCCTCCTACATAGCAGTTTGTGTAAAAGATTCCCATTCTGTATAAGAGGGGGAAAGTGGAAAATGGGTCGTTTTTCTCCGCCATTGGTATACAGTTTGATTTCTGTAAGTCTCAACCCAAGTAATTACAGAATTACAGATTTCAATTCTCTTCCCTGGGCCTGGGGATTGGAGGGTGGGGGGTGGGGTGGTGGTGGTGGGGGGGGTGGGGGGGGTGTGTGTGTATCTTTGGATGGACTACTATGAGCCTGGCGACCCTGTAAGAATCCTGGGCTGGAGATCTGCACTGTTCACGGTGCTGTTTTACCTGCCTCTAAGACAGAAACTCCCTTAATCTGTGAAGGCACAGGGCTCTACCTACTCCCCTTCCAGCCCTGGGGAGCTGTAGGTTTCCTGCCTCCCAGCCTCCACACTTCCCTCTGAGTCATCCCCTATGCTGCCCAGAGTGAGCCTCTGATCTAGGCAACAATAAGGACGTCAGGAAGTAAATGGGTCAAGTGCAGCTCCGACGAGGACCCTCAGGGGTCCTTGGTGCTGTGGAGACTGCGAGCCAGCCTAGCAACCACGGCTCACTACCGCCTATTCCAGCGGCGGGCGTCCCCTTCTCTCCCCAGACACCAGCGGGCCACCCTGGTGCGGGGTGCGGGGAGCGCCCCCCCGCCCCCCCAGCTCCACCGCGTTCCTCCTGTGGCCACCAAGGGCACCCGAGCCTAGGGAGTTCGCCGCAGCTACCAGCCAGCAGTGGGCCAGGTGGGGGACCTGGGAGTCAAGGCTGTCTGGTTAGGGAAGCAGGTTTTGGAGTCCAATCCTGGTTCCACTTCTAGCCACCGGATCTTGGGCAAGTTACTGAGCTTCAACGGGACACTTTCTAAATCCATAACATGGGGAAACTAAGGTGATAGCTAATCTAGGATAATTGTAGACATTAATTAATGAATCACTCCTGGCACATAGTAGGCGCTCAGCTAATGGTAAAGATGGTTGGTAGGAGGAGGAGTTCAAAGTTAAGCTTTGGTGTCCAGCATGTAGGTTAGACCTAAAACTCCTAAAGATATTCACCCAGGGGAGGGGGAGGGGGAGAGGGAGGGGGTAGCGGGAGCAGCTTCCAGGATAATCCCGGAGTGCCTGGAGGGCCATTCCTCCAGGCTCCTTCAGAAGGCCGGGATGCCCCGAGCCTGGGGACACCTCCGGGCGTCAGTGGCACGTCTCTCCACCTGGGGTTGCGGAAAGACTCCTTCCACGAATTGAGTGTCTCCCTCCCGCTCCAGCCCCCAAGCGCGCTCCCCGTCTCCTCGGGGTCTCAGTGGCCGAGGCTTGCCCGATCCGGTCTCAGGCGGAAACGAAGAGGCAGCTACGGGGTGTGCCAGTCCCTCCCGGCCGCTGGAAAGGGAGAGAAGACGAGCGTGGTGCAGAGTGCTGGAGATCGCGGTGCCCCGGGCGGCCCCGGAGCCCCTCCCCATTGTGCCTGCCTTCTAGGGACCACTCTGGCTTTGGGCACAGCCCCGGAACAGCCGGTGTCCCCGCTCACCCCCTCCCTTC
>NW_006292696.1:9500501-9522145 GCF_000327345.1 Myotis davidii | reverse complement strand
CCCTGCTAATTGTCCCCCACTGCAGAGTCAGACTGGAACCTGGAGAGGCAGCGCTGCCTTCTCTCCCCTCGCCCCCCCCTCGCCCTTCTGCTATAAATAATCCCGACTAGCGGGTCAGCCACGTCACACCCGGAGAAACCGGGACCCCGAGGGTTTCTTCTCTGGGAATAGGGGGCAAAGGGTGAGGAGCAGGATAAAGAAAAATCGCTCGTGAGTAGTGAAGAAAAGCTTGCTCCTTGACTCCTAGGGGAAAATAGGCAGCATTTTATATTTTATTCTTCTCTTTCTCTGGCTTCCTTTTTATTCATTGGTTTATTTCCTCCCTCCCCCTTCCACTCCTGCTCCCACCACCTTCCCCTCCCCCCACCGCACCACCCCCATCTCCACTATCCTCTCGCCCCAGGCAGGGGATGCTCTTCGCCATGGAAATAAAGTTCAAACTCCTCTCCCCATCTGCTTGCTGAGACCAGAAGTGGTCTCCCAGGAACCCGTTTTCCGCTTGCACTCCACACCTGCTCTCGCCTAAATTTCTAATCTGGTTTTGCATATTTAAGAGGACACACACACACACACATACACACACACACACACACCCTACAACCCGCGAGGTGCAAAACTGCCTCCTGCAACTACCGAAACTTACCAGCCGCTCTAGTTGTTTTTGTCTTAACGGGAGGACAACAAAGATTTTTAGTCCGGGTCCTCTTGCGGGGTGATTTTTTTTATATATTCAAATATGTATATAGTATGCATATGTATGTTTTTCCTTTTTCCCCTTTAATTTATTTTTATTTATTTTTCTTAGCAGGAAAATCTGCTAGGTCCCAGGCAGCCGCCGCTGCCCCTTTGATGTTTTGGTACGCCGTGCGCATGCGCCTCACATTAGAATTACTGCACTGGGCAGACTAAGTTGGATCTCCTCTCTTCAGTGAAGCCCTCAATCCCATCAAAAACTAAAGGGATGTGGAGAGTTCGGAAAAAAGGCTGCTTTGGGATCTGGCCCTTCCCCTTGCTAATCGCCGCTGTCTGTGCGCAGAGGTAAGTGTGCCTAAGGCTTCCGTTTTTTCCTTTTACACTTTGAAGGGCTCTGCATACCTCGGTGAACCGGGATCGGTGGGGAGGATCAGATAGACGCTGAGGACGCCGTGCCTGCTGCCTGACTGATGCCTACTTATTGTCTTTTCTTTCTTTAGTGTCAATGATCCTAGTAACATGTCCCTGGTTAAAGAGACGGTGGACAGACTCCTGAAAGGCTATGACATTCGTCTGAGACCAGATTTTGGAGGTAATGGGGTTGCCGTGGAAATAAGAAACAACCCAGCTATAGCCTCCTAGGCTGTCATTTGAGCGTTGTGCTGGCTGTCTCTTCCCTCTCCCTCATCGTGGTGAATGGAATGTGTCTCAGTGTTACCATATTGAGACACTGACCCAAACTTAAACCGGTTGGTTACTAGATGGTCGTTCAGTGAGAGAGACCCTCCTAGCATGTATTGGTGCTTGCTGTCCTTGGGCTTCACAGTTATAGATCCTTTGCTTCACTGCCATTGCCTCATTCAGTTACAAATCTCAAGTTTAGTTAATGGTGTGCCCAGAGAACCTGGCTTAGTGAAGGCTGCGGTGAACATTTTGGAGGACAAGAAGTGCAGACAATTGGTTAAGAAGTGGCATTAACCCCTTGTGCCCGCCTACTTTGGAAGAGTTCTGACCACCCTTTAAAGTGCCTGGTGTCTGGATATTATCCAGTCCTGGGAGCCTCACTGCAGGGGCAGCGGGATGGGGGGTTTGCGGGGGGGGACTTAAGGAGCTTGGAGGGGAAGCAGGGAGAAGGGCCAGAGACCTCTTTCGCTGCAGCCTGAGAAACCTTGATATGCCCATTTAATTTTGCTTCAGAGTCTTATGAAGCTTGGAGAGTTAAAACCTGCACACAAGAGCTGTGGGGGTGAATGAGGAGGAGGGTTTCAAGGCAATATATAAAATTCCCTTGGGCTGGAATGTTCCTGAGCTTCTGTGAGTTGTGTGTGTGCTCCTGCCGAGGCATCTGCATGTGTAGACAGAGCTGGAATCCCTCATCCCTCAGGACACGTGTGTGCCTGTCCAATACAGCATTTCCTAGAGGAGCTCCTGCCACCCTTTTAGAAAAGCAGCAGGACTTGAAGGGTTTGAGGGTGAGCCGTGGGGAGGGACTTGGGGCAGAGTGTCCCATGCCCGGGGACAACTCTTGCTAAGAATGAATGAAGTTCTGAGAAATCACGTGGCTGGCCCTCTTGGTTTGCAGGTCCCCCCGTGGCCGTGGGAATGAATATTGACATTGCCAGCATCGATATGGTTTCCGAAGTCAATATGGTGAGTACTGAGGTGTATGACCGTGTCTCCTCAGACATTCAGTGGGGACAGGGGGGAGAAAGGAGCCAGGGTGTGTGTAGCTATGTGTGTGAAGTGCGGGCAAGGACGGGATTTTTGCTTTGCAACCCTGTGTGTTTGTAGTTTCAAATCCAGCTTTTTCTGGTCCCTCCAGATTTTTCCAACTTGGTTCAACTACTTGGGACTTGGCATAAAGCAAGTAAAATGCATCACACGTTCACATGCAAAACGCAGCCACTTGCAGGAGACTCCTGCAGAAGCCACATTCCCTAAGGTCCTATTAGAAACCAGGTTCATCAAATAAATTTCTGGGTTTGGGGTGGGGATGGTGGAAGAGGGGAAGGTTTTGACTTAACATGGAAAAGATAATATTATCTACAAATTAAACTGTTGCAAAGAGGCTGAATAAATTCCCCAGGCAATATTCACATCCACTTGTTGCTTTCAGAGATAGTCTCTCGCTTTACTACTGAGGGCAAGCCCCCCTCCAGCTCCTTTAAGCCTCCCGATCACCAAAATAAATAAAATAAAAATCGGTCACCCTTGTGACCCATGTGTCATCTGCAATATAATTCTCCTGATGTCCTAAGCTTGTACAGTTTACTGATAACAGCACTCTTTTGTGGCTACCTCCTTGGACTTGGGGCAAGTGTTAACAGAAGAAGGCTGGGTAGCCTCATGCAGGTCCGCCCCCTGCTGCCCATGTTGGGGCACTGCAGATACACTAGACAGACAAGTGTCCCAGATACCCTCACTTACTTTGGAGTTTTCTACTCCATGTTTTGAAGTTTTCCCCTTCAAAAGTTTCTCCAAGAAGGGCACATGTGAGTGTCAGATTGCAGTCTTACTTTCAATTCTGATAGCACAAAGCACACTTCTCAGAAGGTTGTGTGGTGGCACGGTTCTGCCTAGAAATGGAATGCACTGTTGAAGAGAATGTTGCACCTGAGCCAGCCAGCAGGATTTGAAATTTAGAACACAGATCAACTAATCAGCAGTTCTCAACCTGTGGGTCACGAACAATGAAAATACATCCTGCATATCAGATATTTATGTTACGATTCATAACAGTAGCAAAATTACAGTTATGAAGTAGCAACGAAAATAATTTTATGGTTGGGGGTCACCACAACATGAGGAACTGTATTAAAGGGCCGCGGTGTTAGGAAGGTTGAGAACCACTGAACTAGATCCAAAGTTCTCTGTAGTGGACATGCTTCCCACATTACACTAATTTTCATAGTCCCAGAATTCAATAAAGAGGAAGCTCAAATAGCCATCCTCGTTCCCCTGTACACTGTCCAAAGATAGGTGATCACCCTGTGGTATTAAAAGATTCTCAAACAGCTTATGACTGCTGGAGGGAATATCCAACTCCAGTGTGTCCCCAAAACTGTATGCACACACTGAATAATTATAAAGGCAGTGTTTATTAAAATACATTTCCTTTTTCAAAACTGACACCCTGTATTAAGGAGATGCATCTTCTTATTTTCTAATTATTTGGCAAGATTTGACCCTGTAGGACATAAACACAGACTTAAGACAATCTTGAATGATTCAGAAACTCAGATTTCCCACACCTTTTGTAAGTCTCATGTGGGTAGAGAATGCTTGTTTCTTAGGAAGCTAATTTTTCAGATATACAAATGTCCACTTTTGTAGGACTTTAGAGGTCTTTCATCAGTGTATATTTTGAGTTTTACCATAAAAAATTAAAAAAGTCCTAATGTCAGTGCTTCCTTAATCCCAGGTACTTGAAAGTGTGGTTCATTGTGACTGAATTAGAGTCCTCTCTTTTGCATTTTGATTTATTTATGCTCTTTTCTCCTCCCAAATTTAGTTTACCACCTTCCCCTTTATAGGGTCACAAGCACAGGAATTTATGGAAAAAAATAAGAAATATTTAAAATCCAGAGATAGTGGTGGCATAACTAGAAGTTGCTACAATAGATTAAGAACTAAGATGTGTTATATCCCAAATTGTTTGGTACAGGGTTTTTCTTTTCTTTTTTTTTTTCTTGTTAAGTTTTGTTCATTTATTTTACCTGTATGCAGCATTTTAGGGAGGTATCTGAATTGGACACAATGCCAAGACCTGCTAGTCAAAATATAGACCCAGCTAAGGCGAGGTGTCATCTTTGAAAGTTATTTACTGTTGCTGAAAAGTCATGGGATGCTGAAAGTGTAAAGACAGATGTCAGGTTGTAAATAGGACAGCGGTGCAGCATTAATGACTAGAACCCAGTGTTAAAACCCCTGCCTGACCCTGTCTTAGCCCGGTGCTTACACGTGGCCTTGTCCAGACACATTCTGACTTGCAAAATCAACTTATTTCAGCTCGCAGTCGTACTGACCTCACATTACTCCTCCGAAGAAACATTTTGTGATGTATGCTAGTTTATGTAAACATGGTTATTTGATTCGAAGCAGCAGATGGAAAAGTCCATAGCTGGTGTCTCAGTAAAATAAGGTGTGTGTGGCATTCTGCCGCCTGTGTGCAGGTCTATAAGGATTAGGATTTTTTTTTTTATTAGATTCAGCTCTGGAAGAACGGTTGATTGATTAAGTGAAACCTCAAAATTGATTAACACCCATGTTTCTGCCTTGTCATCCTTTGTGGCCTGCAACCTCTGGTGATTGTAACTTGCTTTTATTGTAGCAAATCTCCCTTTGAAGAAGGGTGGGCACTAAAGTCCATTCACATGGATATTGACTCATTGGTACCAAAAGGAAAAGGTCTGTGTCCTTGTGGTGATCCTGGCAGATGACAATGGTAGAAACACCCTGACCTGAGCCAGGAGTCTTGGCTGCTAGCTCTGCTTCTGCGGTTCCGTCACCCTGAGAGAGTGACTCACCTGTTAAAGGGGACTAGTAGTCCCGTGTACCTATCTCTGGTGACCACCAGAATTAATGAAAGGATGTATGTGGAAGGCATTGGTGTTCTGTGAGGGGAGCCCGTATAGAAGACTTAACACCCGGCTATCACTCAAGAGGCCCAGTGTCCACTTCAGCTGCTACCCTAAGTGAGGTTGGGTCAGGAATGTACATCACCGTGTCCCAGTTTCCTCGTGTTTGAAATGACAGAGGACATGTTAACTTGATTTCCAACTCAAGGTAACACGTGACTCTGGTCTGGTTTATTAATATAGCTCTGGTGGGTACGAAGAAGTTCTAGGAAAATCAGCACAGACTGAGGAAAAAATGCAGCAAACCTAAATGACATGCAGTCCCGAGTTCTTACTCAGGAGGGTGACGATGGCATCTTACGCGGCCATGTGACTCAGGCTGCCTCAATGGAACATCTTTGAAGGAACGTGGCATCAGTTAGAATGTTCCTGAGCAGAGCGCTTGGCTTTCGAGTGACATATTTTTAGATGTCTTGGTTAAACTGGCAAGAATCTTTTTGTTAAGATTCTTGATGAAAAGTGCATTTTAAGATCCAAAATTGGCTCTGAGGATTAGGGACTGAAATAGCTTTCTCTTCATTTAAAGCAGATCCTTCCCCATCTTGAAACAACACATTTGCCATCCAGAGAGGGAAGCAATATTTCACTTTTGAGGAAAGAGTTCTAGTAAACACAAACACAAATTACCTTCTTATGGGGTGGCAAGCGGAGAAAAGCGCTGGCTTACAGACACAACAAAACAAAACAAAAAAAAACCAGATGTTGTCTTTTCCAGCTGCAAAGTTTAAAATTCACTTCAGCACAAATACTTATTTAGTGGCTACGCTGATCCTGCCATGTGTTTGGCTTAGGAGCAGAGCAGTTAACAAGGCCAACTGTCCCCTCCCCTCATGAAACTTAATATGTAGGTGTTCACTATTAATAATCCTGCAGGCTTCTACAGTACTTATACTCACTGTAAGTCTTATCCTCTCCCTAGAACAGCCGTGGGCAAACTACGGCCTGCGGGCCGGATCTGGCCCGTTTGAAATGAATAAAACTAAAAAAAAAAAAAGACCGTACCCTTTTATGTAATGATGTTTACTTTGAATTTATATTAGTTCACACAAACACTCCATCCATGCTTTTGTTCTGGCCCTCCGGTCCAGTTTTAGAACCCATTGTGGCCCTCGAGTCAAAAAGCTTGCCCACCCCTGCCCTAGAACTTTCTCTGAGCATCCAGTGAGTACCTCATGGTCTGTGTCTCCCATAGGTTTCTTTGTGACTTGTTGACTCCTACATCATTCATTTGTTATTTGATGGTTCAAGTTGCTTTATATTTACATATTTATTCTACCCTAATTTATATTTATGAAATACACAAAGACAAGGTTATTCTGTCTCTCCCTGTGGTTTTGACTATGTAATGGTTGGTTGGATGTTTGTCTCCTGGTGAATGCCACAAATACTGGGTGAAGTATTTGTTTTTAAGGCAGTGATTTGTTATTATTCACTAGATATTAGACCATATATGTGGAGATAACTAACTTGCTGTTTATACCAACAAGTGTTGAAAGAATCACAATGTAGGATCATCAGTGCTTTGAGAGATGGAATATTGAGAATATGGAGTACTGAGGTATTACACAGAAATTAGGTAAGTGAAGACAGGAGGTACAGGTCTCTGGATATATGTTCCATGCATAAAGGTGGCATAGAGGAGAATAAGACACAGGAAAAATATGGATTTTCATGTAACTTAAAAATGGCTGGAGTTGGGAGTAGTTGTGAAGAGGCGTGATGTTGGTATTGAAATCGGAGGTGGTGATCGGATTATGAATACCATTTTTGTGGCTTGCTGAGGAGTTTAATTTTTATTCCCAAGGCTGTAGGGACCCAGGAAAGGGTGTCCATAGGAGAATCGCAGGAACAGATTCACACTTCAGGGTGAATTGAAGTGGAACAGCCCTAAGGTTGGGAGATGAGATGGAAACCCAATGCCAAAATCCAGGAAGGATTGATGAATTGACACAGGGGTGTAAAGGAGATATAAAGTCATGGCATTTACAAGGTAGAAGTAACAGGACTTGGTGAATCCCAGGTTTCTCATGGTGTCATTTATTGACACATAGAACAGGAAGAGCAACCGGATTAAGAAGCTAGGGGTGGGAAGTCTGGGAAATGTTGACTTTTCTACACATGTGGAATCTCTGAGTAGAGATAGCCAGTAGGGGATTGGAAAATATAGGTTTAGAGCTAAGTAAGGAGCCATGACTAGAGAAATGAACTTGGACATGTCAGCTTGTAAGTGGCACTAGTAATAGCTGTGTGAATGGATACAATTAAAACGGGAAAGTGAGAGACAGCTGAAAATGGAGTTCTGGTGAGCAGTGTAATTCACGTGGTGGAACCTGAGAAGTAGCCTCCTATGGCGATGACTAAGCAGCTAAGCAGCAGTCAGAGAGTTAGTAGGAGAACCTGCAGATGATGTCTTCAGAGCTGAGGCAAGGAGCGTTCACAAAAGGAAGAAATGGTCAGCAGTGTCTTACTGAGCAAACACACGAAAGAAACACAACTTCCACAGCTGAAAGCCCTTTTACATTAGGCCAGAAAGGAGCAGGGCCTGGGACATGAAGTCTAAACCGGCAGCAACAGCGTTAAGGGCGAAAGGTGCCATGCCCGTTGTCCTGGAGTTGAGGAGCGCTTTTCGTGCTTTGTGTTTTGGAGAAGAAAGTTGTTTTGAAAGAATTTACACAAGTAAGGTGTAGGGGGTTGGGAAAAGGTGAAGCCTGGGTAGTTTTACGACAGGAGCATAGTCCACAAGGAAGAAATACTTTCTACTTTCAGTTGCTCGAAGGCAACAGGACCGCAAGTTCATGCCCATGCAGGTCCTGTGGTCCTATTTGTGGTTGGCTAGTGGCCAGTTGAATGTTGACTCATCGATCCAGCATCCATTCAGGAACAGGGGCAAGCTTGTCAGCTGGCCCCCGGCTTTTAACGGTCTAACTGTTCTGTCCCGCTGTAATTTAATTTAGAACTCAGACTTGTTTTTCTTGTCAGTCAGATGCCACAGTGATAAATGAAGGAAGTTCTGAGACTTGTCTCTCAGAAATGGTAGCAGGAGCTCATTGGTAAGTGTAGGGAGGGGAGTTTTAGTGGTTGAAACTACACTTCTGAAAACTTTGGGTCTCAATTGAAGTAGGGAGTGGGCACTTGCGGAAAGGACTCATATAATTTGGTGGAGGAGCATCCTTTAGATAGAAGGGCCGAGGTTGCAAATACGAAGTGGGAAGTGAGATGGGGTGATAGCCAGCAATCGAAAGGATTGCTTGATTGAAGAACTCTGTATTCTTTGTGACATGGGAAACCCTTTCTGTTGAGGTTAGAGGAGGGCTGCTACGGAGATGGGTGAGGTTACTCAGGACATAGGGAGAAGGTTATCTGAGAACCATGAAGCATGCTGAAGGTGGATGTGAACACTCGCTGACCACAGGCAGGCTCTAAATTATGCTTAAAAGCCTCCTACCCAATATTAGCAAGCTATTATGTTCTCACCTTCTTTTTCTGCTTTTCCTTCCCCTTCTCCCCTTGTACAGTGCTCAACCTTTTTCGCCATCATTGTAATACTAATATAATAAAGTAATTAAAAAGCTACTGCTTATTGAGTCATACTTGTGCAGGCATCCTGTTGATATGCATTATCTCATCTAATCCTCCTGTAAAAAAAGTGAGATGGTTACTAAGAATCTATTTACAAAAGAGGATCTTGAGGCCCAGAGAGGTTAAGTGACTTATGCAAGGTCACACAGTTTTATTGTAGTTGTTTGTTTTTTGTCTTGTTTCGTTTTCTGGATCAGACAAACTAAGCATAAGATGTTACTATTACTCCTCACCTTCTTTTCCTTGAAAAAAAATCTAATATCATTAAAATAATTTTTTAAGGTAGATACTTTATTCAGTGTCTATTAAATATAAGATGTGCCCGCCTGTTCTTGAGAAACTTACATTTATATTTCATATGTGAAGCATAATGTATACCAAGCAATAAAGAAAGATTTATGTAAGATGTTGTGGAGCCAAGGATATTGCTTTTGTCAATTCTTTCATTGTGAGTGGGTGCTGTTTAGCTTGTTTAATAATTATGTTTTGCTTCAGCAGAGTCTGTCAGATAACCATTAAGGCCAATAATTGTCACTAAATGTTGGATGGTATATGTTTGAGAACTGTCAGCTATCTCAGTGGATTTAGGCTGTGGGCAGGGGCTATGTGAAAAGACCACGCCCTTTCCCCTTTTGTTCTTTATTATCAAAAACTAATTTTCAATTGAACTTTTTTTGCATTGAGAATACATTTTTGTGATTTCTGAAGAATTGTTCCTGCAGGTAATTCTCTTAAGGGTCGTTGTGTTCTTTCTTCTCTTCCCAGATCTTTCTGTCCTCCATCCCACTTAATATATATGAGACTCCTTATAAAGGTTATATTTCTAGAAGATGTACACATCTATTTGTAAAGAACAATGCCACTTGATTTTGACATTTTATAAGTCGATTTCTCTTGGTTAACTCCGAGGGCCGATTTTTGGCTGTTGCTTTGTGGGTACCCTGAACAATGCTCTTGCTCGAATGTGGCATGAAGTAAAGATCTGACTGTGGATTTACCCTGCACGAGAAGGCAGGGGCGGGCAGTATATCTAGTGTTATATTTTAGAAGTACAAGATGTATGCTTTAGTATGCTCTCCCATCCCCATCTGTGATTAAGTGGTCATGGGAATTCCTATAAGAATGTAAATCATAGAACATAATTTTCTTAAACTTGGGGGGGTGCTTAATTTTAGGGGTGGGCACTCACTAGTTTTGTGATCCTTCTATGGCAGGGTTTCTTAACCTGGTAACAGATGATTATTCTCTGTTGGAGGGCCTGTCTTGCTCATTATAAGACATTTAACAGTGTATCTGGCCTCTACTAAGATGTCAGAGGTACCTACTAGTAATAGTTGCGAAAACCAAAAATGTCTCCAGAAATTGCCAAATGTGGCCGGGGGGTGGGGGAGGCAGCGGAGAGGGCAGTATTGTCCCCAATTGAGAACCACAGGTATAAAGAATAGTCTTGTGCTTTTTGTCTCCAAACAACCAGAAAAAAGGATTTTCTCATTGAGTAATAGGTTTTGTGCTTAATTGCCATGCCCATTTATGACACTGCGATAAAACACCAACAAACATCAAAGGCAAAAATGGTCCACATTCAATCACTTCATTGACATGGTGTTTTAATTTGCCTATGCTACCTTCTGGTTCTTGTCTATTTTCACATTTAACTTATTATTTTATTTTGTAGAGAAAATTTTATAGTCTACATTTTCTATATGAATATTTTCAGTTTTATGCTTTCTTTTAAAAAATATAAACCTACACGCCAATGAAAACTGGTGTATATGTGTATTTTTGTGCATTTTCCATGAGCTTACAAACATATGAGTACATTGGTATTTTCTTTTTTGCTCCTTGTGTATTGTTTTCAAAAAGGATTTGAAAAATACATTTAATAGATTATTAGTCATGTCTAGCTATAAATTATTTGAAAATCAACATATTTACTTTTACTTCTGCACCATTAACTACAATATACAAATCATATACAGAATAGAGAGCTGTATTTAACAAGCATATAAATGGAATTTTAAAAAGAAGTTTTATGTATCAATTTGACTCACATTCACACAGCTACTCTTGGCTCTGTTTCTATCCTGATATTACCAGTTTTTCTGAAATCACAATTTACATTTTTGGATGCCATAAAAAATACTTCGAAATAAGCAAGTAGATGGTTTTGAGTTTTAAAAGATACAAACATCAGGTTTGTATATTGCTTCCTGTTGGGCATTTTATTTTAAAATATATTTTATTAAACAAGGAGAAATGGGGTTAAATTATCCTCTTATTTATATGGGAAAACCTGGGGGCGGGGGTGGTGTTTAGCTCACTGGCTCTTGCTGATGCTCATTTGGTTGACATTCTATCTGCATTTTTACAGCCACGTCTCATTGCCTTGCTCTATAACTTGGCACCTACTGCCAACCTACCCTCCAAAAGGTGTTCACTTAGAAGTAATTGTTTGGACCATTGAAGATGAAGCAACTTCTCTCCTAACACAGTGCCAACAATTAAATTAGTGAGGTTTGGGCAGTATATCTATGTGTACCTTAGAAAAGTGATACATGAATAAGCCATGAAGGAAGATTTGAGATTTTGAGGTGTATGAATACAAAGGTATGGTCAGTGTCTGGATGCATCCCCAGCGCCTGACGCAATGGCTGACAATTAGTAGATGCTCAACAAATGTGGATTGAATGGGTTTGTTGGAGGAGTCCTTGAAGGACTGCAATATATCAGACTAACAGCAAGTATTTATCAAGTGCTTACGTCACCAGCACTGTGCCAATGAGGCTGTATTGTGGAAGGATAGGAGATTGTTCTTGCATGGGGACTAAGGCTCTCTCTAAAGTGCAGAAGGATTCATCTTCATTGTCTGTAGGGAGGTGAGGGTTGATGGAGAGAAGAGTGCTTCAGATGGTGGGAGTGTGAATGGCGTTATCCCTCGGGTAGAAGAATCGAAATAAAAGATTGAGAACAGTGATTCTCAGACTTGGCTGTGCAATGGAATCCTCTGAGTCTCGTGTGAATATTCATGTTTTCAGGGCCTGTGCCCAGCATCTGACTCAGTGGGTCTGGCAGGGGGGTCAGGAACCTGCATGTTCAAAAGCCCTGACACTGGCTTAGAATTCTGCATTTCCGTGAACATAAGAATATAATGAATAATAATGGAAAACTAAAGCCTGTTTTATTCTGCTAATGGGGCATGTTGACTAGTAGGGCTGCTAATTTAGATAATTCTAAGGAGTTTGCTGTTTTCTATCCATATAGTCCCATTTGTTCTGACCTTGCAACTTCTAAAGCACCAACAGAGAAAAAACAATGTTTTCGAGTGTGCCGTTCCCCACTTCTGGGAGGGAGCATATGTTTTAACATAACTCTCAAATCTCCCTGCCTCTCCGGACTGCAAGTTAACTGGATTGACAAAGGACTATCTAAACAGACAACTGGCTTTTAAACAAACATACAAAGATCATCTTGTTTAAATTGTCAGTTTTTGTGAGGTTGTGGACATTTCACTGACGACAGATTTTATAAGAAATATTTTTTTAACCATAATCTTAGGTGAAATGACCTATAGGCCATTTTAAAGAATATCATAACATAAGAAGCAGAGCTGTGAAAGATTTTTAAATGTAAGTGAGAAGTTGCTAGTTATTAGGTTGTAAAATCTAATCACCATTCTGTGTCCTTACTGTTATTGAAGGCACTATGATCAAAAAAAGAAACTTAATTACTTTTTCTGTTAGTTTTCCTTGACCTACATACAGACAAAGAAACGTCAAGACTTATTTTGTAAATATGTACCACTGTTTCTTTGGCCAAATAAGTATTTGAGTTAATAGACTGAAGATCTCTTGAAGTGTTTTCTGATTGACCAGTTGCATAAATTACTTCTTTTTCAAGCGTGGCTTCGCCAGCCCTTGCTTTCTGCTCTGCTGGGGCTGATCTGCAAGGCTGTGTCAATTTGCATCTGGTTTATATGTTGGAAGAATGCTCATAGGTAGGTGTTTATTGGAATCACATGAATATGCCTGTGTGGCAAACCAACATTTTTTTTTTACATTCTCAATAGAGAATGATACCCTTCTTATTTTAAAAGTCATAATCCTAGGTACTTGCCAAATTTACAGGTGAAAGTCCTGCAAAATTATAGACCCCAAGAAAAACCGAGTTTTTCTTATTTCAGATTTTTTTGGAATGCTTTATTTTAGACTTTATTTTGGGATGCATTATGTTATTTTAGGGTTTTGGAGGCCAAATTCTGTTCTATAAGAAATGTGGATAAAACCATTTTGCCAATGCTTTTTTTTTTTTTTTAACACCACAAAGTAATATTTTCTGGCAATTATATTATTACTTGGTTATTTGGAAAGATCAACTATCATTTTAACATCTTAATTGCACATTTTCTTAGAGACCATAAAACACTTTCTATTTACTGAGTCACCTTTGAAAAACACATTTTAAAATGACTTTATCTTGTTATTTTACAAAAGTGACTGTGCTTATCACCACCATCTAGACCACATGGGGGAAAATATGTTGTAACAGAATTTTCTTTACTTAGGATGCTTTAGTCAAGGACAAATGTTCTAAATGTGTCCTGTGGTAAAATTCCCAGATTTGGGGGAAAAAAAACAAAAACAAAAACAAAAAAAAACCCTCTTATTTATGCTGTCATTTTAACAAATAGCCGTACTCCTGGAGCTCTGGGTTTCCAGTTTTACTGTTGCTTTAATGCTTAGTGCTGTCATAGCAGGAGTAAACTGGACCCAATCAGACTCTCCTTATG
Source organism: Myotis davidii (assembly GCF_000327345.1). NCBI lineage: Eukaryota > Metazoa > Chordata > Mammalia > Chiroptera > Vespertilionidae > Myotis > Myotis davidii. Next base: position 9,508,450 of record NW_006292696.1, on the reverse strand, counting down.
CTCTTGGGCTTTAAAGAGAGAGAGAAACACACAGAGAGAGAGGAAAAACCCAGAGAGGAAGATGGAGAGAGACAAATGCGGTTTCTATCACTGAGGAGTTTGTAAAATTCTCCCAATAAGGTGAGATATAGCTGAAGACCTTTTCACGTGGTTAGCTAGGTTTTGCTTCGTATAAATGATTATTTTATAAAACATGCCACAAGGATTGGCCATGTAAGAATATGGATATATTCAGGGACTGTCCTTTTGAATTGATATGACAGGGAATCAACAATATGAAAGTACATGTGGATTATCTCTTCTTCTAAGCATTGGTAATTTATAAATAAACACTTTGAATAATCAGGGTCAATGAAAAATAGGATTTGAAAAAAGTACATCATACCTTTGACATAAAACTGAGTTATATTTTACTATGATTATCAATGTTACTAAAAATCACTACCATTTACTAAGAAGCTTCTGTAAAATGACATGTAATTTTTCAGTGATTTCACATTGAAATCTCAAAAACTGTGTAATAACAAGTATTATCACCTTTTACAGGTGAGTAAACAGGATGAAAGATTTCTATGAGCTAGAACCTATTAGAACCAAGAAAACACAGCCCTCATTACTTCACTGCTAGAAAGTGGTGGAACTGGAGTTCGAGCCCAATATGTCCACTATAGCATTTATTTTGTGTGTTTTCTCTCAAGTTAAATTAAAGGGAAGTTGAAAGAATTGAATGGACCTGCCTCAATTATAATCTCCCAAGGTGATGGTTAATAATTGATCCAGCTTTCCAGATGACTTTGGGAAACCTACAAAAGTCAAACAAGTAGAACATAAAGAATAATATCTGTAATAGGCAAAAGAAGTCCAAGTCACTTACAGATCAATTAAAACAGTAGTTAGCACTGTTTCTTCATAATTAGGGTTTATGGGTAAGTTGACGATTATGATCTGCTCTTTTTCTTGGTTGTTATAAATCATCTTTCATCCCTGAGAAATGAATTCAGTACTTGCTCAAAAAAACAAAAAACAAAAATCTGCTCTGAAAATAAGTATATGGTGATCCTGAGAATTAATAACAAAATTCATTTTTTATTAAATTTTATGAGAGACTATTAGAACCAAGAAAATGTCAGCCCTACATATCTTATTGTAATGAGGTGGTACCTAGCTCAGAATACTCAGTAAAGTGATGATTGACATTTGTGTGAAATGATAATTGTGATGTATTTCAGGGCCAGTCTGAGAGATTTTAGTTGGAATGCATTTGTGATCCTGAAGGTTGGAAAAATATGTGGCTTAAACACAATGTTTCTAAACTCCTTTTTTTACTTTATCAGATAAACAACCGGTTTGGAAAAAATTAAGGATTAAATTGGGCCAGATACAACCTAATTTTATTTATATATATAAAGTTTTAAAGTACTAAGTTCTGTATTTCTTCTAAAAGCAAGCTATTCTTGTCCTAAAATAGACTGTGCATTTTAAGAAGATTATTTCTATAATTAGTGTGAAAAGGTCAGTAGGGCCAGTATTTATTTCAAAAGCAGGATCTAGGAAGTTCAGGATTTTCCCTCAACTCATCACTGATGATAAAACCTTGTACAAATTTCTTATATTCTGCTCCACAGTCTCTATACTTGGAAATCAAGTGAAAGATATAAGGTAATGTTTAACTGTTATGTTTGCTTTGTAAAGCAGGTAATTTTGCCTATCTTATACTTTTCTTAAAATTCTGTGATTATTAACTCAGAATAGTTATTACTTACTTCTGCCCCTGATAGAAAAATCAGTGATATAATAAACTGTAATGAAAAGTGAAGATCTTTATTAATGCCATTGCTCAGAAGTGGATACTGTTGGCAAAATGACTACCAAACCTCCAGACTTTTAGGGAATTCACATGAAGGCACGCGAAATAGAATTACCGTGTTTTATAATACGATTTCTGCACTTAACAGTTTGGGAACATCTTTGGATGCACCTAAAATTTTTCTACAACATAGTATCCAGTGTTTGCTTAGGATTTCATTGTATTACTGCACCATATCAACTCTCTGTTGAAGAACATTATCATTATTCATAGTTTTTACTGTTGTGAGCTAAACTGTACTAAAGAGTCCCATGTGCTCCTTTGATGCAATTGTAAAATTACTTCCCCCTGTTAAATTCTTAGAAGTGAGCTCACTGGAGCCCAGAGTATGTACATTTTAGATATTGAAACATATTAACAAAGCTGTGCTTCCTTTATAAACAGTGCTAGTGTATATTCACCCCACCGGTGTCAGACAGTTTCATTGCACACACAGGCCAGTCCTGGGTGTCCCCCTTAGTATGTTCATTCTTTCTACCTTTGCTAATCTGTTAGGTGAAATTGGTAATTTTCTTGATGAATTAACATTTTTGTGTCCAGGTAACTATTTCAGATACTTTTCTGTGTTTATAGTCCATTGTGTTCCTTCCCTCTGAACTGCCTTTTCATGTCCTTTATTAGTTTCTTTTCTATAAGAGGACTCATTTTTCCTTAACAGATTTATTGTCGGCTCTTATACAGGAAGACAATAAACCTTTTGCAAAAATACTTTCTCGGGTAGTAACTTTGTGTGAACTATCTTTCAGTGTCCAGAAGATTTATATTTGTATGTACTAAAATATGTTAGGATTTTTGACCTTGGTTTTAAGACTTTGAAAAGTCTTCTCCACCCCAAGATTTTTAAAACATGTTCAAATGACCTTTCAGTAGTTCATGTAATTTCTCACATAAATATTGAATCCATTTGAGATGTTTTAGAATAAGTTCTAAAGCAGGACTAAACATTGATAGGAGAAATAGAGACACATAGATAGAAAGGTGTCATAGTAACATTTAATGAAATACTCTCTTTTCCCTCATGATTTGAAATGTGGCCCATCTTATAGGAAATCTTATGTCCTTAGATCTTTGTTTGTACTCTGTAATTTGCTGCATGAATATTTTTTCATATTTTTGTGCAAGGCCCACGTGCTTTTAATTGTTTTAGCTTTAAATAGCAACACAAATCTCCCCTTATTTTCTACTTAATTATACTTAACTATTATGAAATGATTATGTTTTTAAATAATCATTAAATTTTGGCAAGTTAAAAAACACTACTAGTATTTTGTTAATCCTTTAAAATTTATTGAGGAATTAAAAAGGAAATTTACTTCCCAACAATATTGGTTTTTCCTTTTAAAGAACATAATATTTTTGTCCATTTATGCATATTCTTTTATGTCTTTCAGTAAAAATTTGCCATTTTCTCTATGTAAGTCTTGCATGTGTCTTGTTAAATTTATTTCCATAGGCCTTGCATAATTCTTGTTAAATTTATTCTCCAGTACTTTGCAGTTTTTATGGTTATTGTAAATGGGATTTTTATATCCAATTATTATTATTTTCAATTCTTGCCAAAAGAACAAATGCCATATATCTATATCAAAAGGGGTATCTTTTAACTTAAAACTCAGTATTCCATTTCCATTTCAATTTATGCATGAGGGTGCCTTGGGTATTACTAACATATTTGAAATGTATATGTAGAAACATCATGCATCTTTTTGCAGCTTATTATGATCCTAATCCATTTAAACATTTTAAACGATTGTTTTATTTCAGTTTCAGTCTTCTACTATATAGGATTCATTTACTTGGGCCTATAGAACCAGCACGAATTATCACTGAGAACATAGCCTTAAAGATTCCTTCTATTCTTTTAAAACTTAGATTTAAAGCAATAGTCTCTGATTACTATATCCTATTTTTACATTGCCCATTATAAACCTTATGAAAATAAGAAAACTATTTTGGATATGTTAAGTCAAATTATCATCATGTGCTCCAGGTAAACTCTGCTGTCCATTACTTGAGGTATCAGTGGTTTCAGTACAGTCCGGCTGGCCTGGCTCAGTGGTTGAGCATAGATCCATGAACCCAGAGGTCATGGTTGAATTCCCGGTCAGGGCATATGCCCGGGTTGGTGGCTCAATCCTCAGAGTGAGGTGTGCAGTAGGCAGTCCATCAATGATTTTCTGTCATCATTGATGTTTCTGTCTTTCTTTCCCTTTCCCTTCCTTTCTGAAATCAATAAAAATATATTTAAAAAATAGTTTCAGTACAAATAATTGAAGAAGGCTATTTCATATTGATAAATTTATAACAAGAGGATGAAACAGTGTAACTGACACACTGTGTGTAACTGTTGCTGCAAATACCCATTTCAGATTGTAGACTTGCCTGGATTCAACACTAAATCTGATCATAAGTTTTGTCCAGGGTCTTGATCACCAAAAGATCTAGAACTCTAAAGCTCTCCCTTTATGGTAGTCCAAATTCAGAATTGGTTTGGCTGTTTCAAATACATGGACTTGTCCATTTGCTATACTAGACAGTTTGAATTGTCCTTTTGATCCCTTCAGCTAAGAATGGCTTAGTGATGCATGCAGTTGAGATATCTGTCTCAATGTATGTTACTAAAGTTCAAAGAAAATACGCTATTTACATTTTAGGGGATTTAGTGGCTCCTTAGTTGAATTGTAACTTCTGTATTGGTTAAGTCAGATGTGCCTTTAAGAGAAAAGTCAAATGCTCAAACGTTGTAAGAAAAAAGAATTTCTGTAAACTAGCTCAGCATTGTCAATAGCATATAGTATTTGGCTCTCATAGTATTTGTGACCTGATAACAGATGGACACTTTTGAGAAGTATTTGGTTGTCACAGGCATAGACACACACACACACACACACACACACACACACACACACACACACACACACACACTATAATACAAAATTGAATATAAAATAGTTATTTTTTCCTATTTAAGTAGAAACTTAGCATCCTCAGGTTGAATTATTTAGTATTGATAAACTAAAATTAGATACATAGCACACTGGGATCTCACATGAAATCGCAATGCCACATACATCAGCTTAAAAAGTCTATGTACATTCTGAAGAGGAAAAAGTTCTTCCTGTAATACAGCATCTGCAAACCATGACAAGGGTGGGATGCCATGTTGTTCTGCATAGGTTTACTGAATATATATTTTTACATGCAAAATTAAGTCTCTATATTGGGTGACTTTTATATTGAAGTATAGATATGCTGCATTGCAATGAATTGTATGTTTTTATTTAAAAAAATGTAGATATAGTATTATCATAAATAGAATACTGACTACAACACAATTGAAAGGGAATTTGATTATTAATTATCTATAGGTGTATTTCCCCTCCTATCATAATTTTAAGGATAGCATAAAATTTTATCTCCAAAAATACCCTTTAAATATTTTATTTATTAAGCTGGATTTTAATGAGACATGCTTTTGATGAGTGTTCTCATCTCTGTTCAGCTAGAGTTGGCCAAAGATTATTGATATTTTAGAGCAGGATTAAATCAAATATGTCTGGTGCTTGTTTTCTTATAAGTAAACTTTTATTGGACTATACCCATGCCCATTTGGTTATATATTACCCCTACCTTCTTTTGCAATGTAAAGGCAGAGTTGAGCAGTTAAAATAGAGACCACGTGGCCTGCCAAGACCAAAATATTTACTAGAGAGTAATGACAGAAAAAATGTTTTTTAACCTTTGTTTTAGGATAATAACTGTGGCATGAAATATAAAGTTCAACTCTGTATATAAACTGATGTAAGATATGGTATATGAAATTGAAATCATTACTTGGTTTTCTTCTATATCTCTTAGGGCTTTATGTGGATGAGAGATGCTTCAAATTAAATGTGTTGACGGTGTGATTTCATGGAGAAATACATTTTTATCAATTAAGGTTATAAGAAGCATAAAAAGGAAGACATCTTTAGAATTAAAATTGGAGGAGTTATAGAAAACAGTGTGAGGCTCTTTGTCTCATATTAATTCCTAAATTTGCTCTTTAGCTATCACAGATAGATTTTTAAAAAACTAACAGTGTAGTTATATCAAGGGGAACACTTTGTAAAATATAAGATTGTGTAAGTAACTATGCTCTACACCTGAAATTAATACAAAATAATAGTAACTGTAATCTGTAATTTAAAAAAATCCTATATAATAAAAGGGTAATATGCAAAATGACTGAATGGCAAAACAACCAGTCACTATGATGCACACTGACCACCAAGGGGCAGACACTCAACACAGGAACTGCTCCCTGGTGGTCAGTGCGCTCCCACAGGGGGAGCGCTGCTCAGCCACAAGCCAGGCTGATGACTGGCAAGCGTTCATAGTAAATTATAAAGTTTTATGACAATATCATATGGATACTTTTGAGAAGGTTAATATTTTGACTAATATAATAATTATAATCAAGAAAATATTTCTCCTCTTAGTCCTTAAAAGTTTTGTTGTGTTGAAGAAATAATTGCATAGCCCCTTCATGAGGTCATGACCATGTCTGTTTTCTTGACTATTCCAACCACAACTAGGCCCAGCTCACAAATGGTGTGACTCATGGAAGTTACATAATAAATGGACTAGGCCAGGGGTGGGCAAACTTTTTGACTCGAGGGCCACAATAGGTTCTTAAACTGGACCGGAGGGCCGGAACAAAAGCATGGATGGAGTGTTTGTGTGAACTAATATAAATTCAAAGTAAACATCATTACATAAAAGGGTACGGTCTAAACACAATCTGTTTTTTTGAGGGTTTTTTTATTGCTTGATTAGAACTAAATACATTTGGTTGTTAATTATCCAACTGGTTGAAATGTCATTTTTCTTTGTTAAAACTGATAAAGGCCAGTTTAGTTATGAAAATGTGTTGGGCAGGTATTTTCTCTTGGATGTTTTTATAAGCACGAATAGTGTTACATAGTAGCTGAAGATATGGAACGGGGCACCTTGGCTCTTCCACTTACTAGCTATGGAATACAGCCCAAATTACTTAATTTATCAAATCATCACTTCTCTCATCTATTGAATAGGAATACCAATAATATCAGCCTCCAAAGATTATTCTAAAAATTAAGTGATTTAATATACATAGAAGGCTTAGTAAAGTTCTTTGGTCATAATAAATCTCAATAAACCATACCTATTTATAATTCATACACACAAATTTAATTTTGTATGATGTCACAGGCCTCTGAGACATTCAGTACTTCAGTTTATACAGAATGGACAACAAGTCAAGGGTAACGAGTATGGTCGTGTCATGGTCACAGAGCTGTGTGATAGAAAGAATTCCTAGGGAAGTAGGCTAGGATTCAGGAGATCTAAAGTGATTTTTTTTCTTTCTTTTCCAGCCATAGTTACATTTCTGTGTGTGTGGAAGCGGGGGAAAGATTGGGTTTATATAGCCTTTCCAGTTCTGAAATCCTGAAAATCGTTGAGTCTTAAAAAAAAAAGAGCAGATTTTTTTTTATTTTTAAGTTGTTAAATTTGAAACAAATTTGGAATGAACCAGAGGGAGGCGGGGCAAAAGGACAGCATAGTTTATTAGGCCAGAAAAAAAGAGCTGACAAACGGTCGTTGTGTTGTTTATCAGAAAGTGTGCTTCTTTCCAACTGGATATTTTGCAACTGTTTTTGCAGAACAAGCATTTTGCTCATTCTGTGGAGCTTTAGGGATACCATCCTCCCAAGGTATCCGCCTGCAGGAGTAGGCTACGAAGTCGATGATGTTAATATTTCTATATGCTAATATCTGTTCATATTTCTGAGAATGTTCCTGAGAAGCTAAAATGCAAAACAAAGCACCTACTATTCTCAGCTCCTTACAGAGGTAGTTTTTTCTCTGACTCAAATGTGTCTGATAACACTTGGGGCTATGAAATGTACATGATTCTAACAGAGCTTTATTTTCAAAGACAAAGATCTAAGGTTCATATACGGGAAATGGCCTCCTTCTGATTGGAACTAGCATGAGTCTCATCTCGGGGAATGCAGATGCCATGAAACGTGGTTTTATAGCTTCTGTTTATTGCATGATG
>NW_006292696.1:9487571-9500449 GCF_000327345.1 Myotis davidii | reverse complement strand
GAATGAAAGAAAATCACTCCTTTTTGCTTTGTAATGCTAAAAGGCAACTTGGTCTTCCTGGATGCATTTGGAAGCAGTAGCCAAGGTCATTCTCAGAGTATCAATAATGGTAAAGTAAATTAGGTGGTCAGAATACAGGGCCCTTCCTACCTTCAAAGTTTGATGGGCCTGCTTTCCCAGGCAGAATCTATGTGACATCACAAGTTCCTCTCATCTCAGCCTCTAAGGTCTGGTTTAGAAGTGGTCTTTCAGCATGCATTATGACCTATCATTTTTTTTTTAACTTTTATAATTATAATCTGCTACTCAGACTATTTCCTGGTTGAGTATAAATACTTCAATGATAATTCCAATAGTATAGTTTTTTAAAAAAAATCACATTTCAGGGTTTTCAAAATACTTTAATATATAGTTTACTTCATTTGCTCCCCCCACCATTTCTGGAGGGTGAACATAACAAGTGATTGTACTTCCTTCCTTCCCTCCCTCTCTTTCTCTTTTAAAAAAATAAAATCCAGAGAAGTTAAGTGACTTATTAATACTTAGTCAGATGGTTAACTAAATAGTAGTATTTGAACCAAAGTTCTGATCTTATAGACTGAAATTTAGTGTTCTACTTTCTAATTCAGGAAGCAGGTTAGTGGACCTGTAATCAAGGAAAAGATTTTTTTCAGATAATAAGAAAGTGATGGAGGATTTAGTCACCATGAATAAGATAGTTGCAGCAGGCACTCTGTGCATTCCTTTAAAGCAGCAGTTCTCAACCTGTGGGTCGCAACCCCTTTGGGGGTCGAATGACCTTTCACAAGGGTCGCCTAAGACCATCGGAAAACACATATATAATTACATACTGTTTTTGTGATTAATCACTATGCTTTAATTATGTTCAATTTGTAACAATGAAATTGGGGTCACCACAACACATGGCCCTATTTTGTTCATTTCACAAAAGCAAATACGCCTTATCCATGGTCCTAGAGGCCATAGCAAAGCAACGGAGCTTCTCCCCTGGCATTGGACAGGGTACAAACTCTCGTAGGATGTGTGCCTTCTTGTGAACTGGTTTCCAAGTGTGTGGTCTGGACACAGGCAACTACATTAGCTTCTCAAGCACAAGTGAACGTAGGCAAGTTACTTAATTTCTAAGCCTCTATTTGCTCACCTGTACAAATGAAGTAAATATCTCCTTGGATTTGATTGAAAATTAAATATGATCATTTACTTTAATTTTTTAGGATACTTCCTGTGCAGAGAAAGCACTCATGAAAAATCAGATTTGATACATTCAAATGTTACTGTTACGTTATGTCAAAAGATACTGTATTATCAAAGAAGCTATGGAGCCTGGCCAGTGTGGCTCAGTGGTTGAGCATCAGTCCATGAACCGGGAAGTCAAGGTTCAATTTCCAGTCGGAGCACATGCCCGAGTTGCAGGTTCGATCCTCCCAGGATTTGATTGAAAATTAAATATGATCATTTACTTTAATTTTTTAGGATACTTCCTTTGCAGAGAAAACACTCATGAAAAATCAGGTTTGATACATTCAAATGTTACTGTCACGTTATGTCAAAAGATACTGTATTAGCAAAGAAGCTATGGAGCCTGGCTAGTGTGGATCAGGGGTTGGGCATCAGTCCAATTGAAGTCAAGGTTCAATTCCCAGTCGGAGCACATACCCCAGTTGCAGGTTCGATCCTTGGTGGGGGATGTGCAGGAGGCAGCCGATTAATGATTCTCTCTCATCACTGATGTTTCTATCCCTCTCTCCCTCTCCCTTCCTCTCTCTGAAATGAATAAAAATATTTTTTAGTAAAAGAAGCCATGGAAAAAAGAGATGAAACAGTGAGCAGCTGGTAACTGAATATTAAGGATTTAACTAGATGGATATATGTGAAATAATCCTTTGATTTTGTAACTACATAGTTTCAGAAAGATTTATTCATTGATAAAGCACACAAATAAAAATTAGCAAAGCAAAAAGGCACCTTACCGTTCACTAGGTCTGAGTCCCTTTATTTACTTTTTATAAGAGAGCTGAGTGTTCAGAGTTATAGGTAACACAAGGCAGTATTCTGACATCCAGCGTTTATAAGCCATTCCTCCCTACCTGCCACTAGAGGCAGCACAGAATACTCCCTAATTATACAACTCATCATATCATGGCCAGGCGGAGGCATGGTTATATGTTTGAAAGTTGCTAGGAATTTCCCCCTCCCCCTTAACTTTAATGTGCTTATATTTCACTTGGCAGTAAATTATTCTAAAGACTAGTAGCTATGGCCATTATATGGTCACTCAACGTAAAATCTAATATCAACATTGGCTGAAGAGGGAAAATCAACATTGGAAAGAGGAACTATAAAAAATGACCACACCACCTAAAAAATCAACTGTATTTTCTGTTCCACCTTGACCTTGCTTTACTTGTTGGAAAGACTTCTTAAACTTGTTTATATCACAAAATATGTAGATTAAAAGAACAACTTCAGATTGACTTGCACATTTGTCTTTCCTTACCTTTATGCACTAGAAATCATTTTTTGTTTGTTTTATCAAATTGGGATATTATTTTGTATTTTAGTTTCCAATAAGAACTGTCACAGGGATTTTTTTTTCTGAATTTGTCCTGTTCTTTTAATCTGCATTCCCTTTCGAAATGATGACCCATTTATCGAGAGTCTATGTTTCATTTAATGGATGCCTCAATCTTTGATGAGACTCACATGTAAAGAGATTCTTTAAAAATAGTGAACTTCTCTAATATCAAAACATTTTTTATGTTGAAATTTTATATAAACTAAAGATTTCAATGTGAGGTTTCATTGATTTCCCCTCATCAGCAGAAACGGGGTGGCTGCTTTTTGTGGTAGATAATTCTCAGCGGGGAGAGCTCCATATAGCTTCCTGCATAAATTCATGCCTGAGTTCCTGGCAAATCTGTTTCTATTCAAACAAGGGGCAATGTCTTAGCAAAGGCCAAATATAATCAATGTACTTCCAAGCAAAGCAGTGTTGAATGGCAGGATAATTGAAATAAACATCTGGTGAGTGAGTGCACTGGGTGAGTCTCCACATTTCCTTGGATGAATTTTCCAGTCTCTTTTCCAAGTGTCATTAGATCAGCAGTAGCTCATGGTCTCCGGAAGGGACCTCTAACCCACCTATTCATTGCTCTTCTAGAATGTGCCTAAGGGCAGAGCAGTTTTCAAAATAGTGACATCCCAACTTAAGCTTTCTTTACAGACTCTGAAATGGCAGTCTGCCCCTGTTCATCACCACTTGTAAATTCTGCCCCGAAGCTACCTACTGTTCTTTGTTAACCTTATAAAACTCAAAGGTAGTTGTTGTTAGATTGGTGCCTAAGAAACTGCCTCTACTACAGGCCACAGCGATTTGTTTCATGAATTAATAAATTCCACTTTGAACTACAATATGATATTGGAGTTTGGGTCAATAACTTGTGTTATAGGTACGACACAGAGAATTCTGATTTATTTTATATATTGTAGTTCGTCATATGCCTTTCCTTAGATCTGAAAATAATGTGCATGTTTTAAGATGTCTTCTCAAAACACCCAGTACTTTATCCACACCTCTCTTCTGTTACCCTTCATGCATGAATCAGGACATCTCTCTGCTATGTGGGTCACATTTAGAGCAACTTTCAGAAATCTTTGGCTTCTGTGGTATGCAGTTTTATAAATGTTATGCTCTCAAAAAATCATGAATAATTTTACAGTCGTGTAGCATCACCTATAAAAGACTGCTTCATGGTGGAGACATGATGGTAATAGGTATGTTTCCAGTTTTCACAATCAAGTGGACTTTCTACTCTGAACTATTGCAAAAGTCAGGGAAACCAGGGGATTTTAATTGACAATTAAAAGCATTAGAATTCAATTCTGACTGTGGATTTATCACTTAAGTTATGGCAACAGGATGGTAATGTTCACAATTGCAGATGTCTATATGAGGCTCTCTTTCTAGACATGGATTAAAACTTGATCTTTATTTTTCTTATCAGTTATTATTTTTCTAGATTAGGAACTTTTTCTTTCAAAGGGATTCTTTTTCTTACTTTTTTCAAATATGTTTTTATTGATTTCAGAAAGAGGAAGGGAGAGGTTGAGAGGTTTAGTAATATCAGTGATGAGAGAGAATCATTAATTGGCTGCCTCCTACACATCCCCTATTGGGGATTGAGCCCACAACCTGGGCAAGTGCGCTGACTGGGAATTGAACCATGACCTCCCAGTTCATAGGTCAATGCTCAACCACTAGCAACACCAGCCAGGCTGTTCATACTTACCCATATTTTAAAAGTTTTTTTTCCAAAGACTTTGTATTCTACAGTCTGAAAAGGACGTTATTTTATTTTTTTTAATATATTTTATTGATTTTTTACGGAGAAGAAGGGATAGAGATAGAGAGTTAGAAACATCAATGAGAGAGAAACATCGACCAGCTGCCTCCTGCACATCTCCCACTGGGGATGTGCCCGCAGCAAGGTACATGCCCTTGACCAGAATCGAACCCGGGACCCTTCAGTCCGCAGGCCGGCGCTCTATCCACTGAGCCAAACTGGTTTTGGCGAAAAGGACGTTATTTTAGATATAACTTATAAGAAAGATTTTCTAGGTCTGATGATTGGTCTAACCTCCCTATTGCTTTGGTTTTAATGTAGAATAGTATAGTCACCTCTGCCATCAGAATAAATCTATTCATGAGCGGTATCCTGATAATGATGTATGTGGTACATACATGAGGTTGCTACTCTTCAATCACCATAGACAAACCCTTTTATATTACTATGAAACTAACTACAGTGTGGTAAGATATCTGAATGAGTATGCTGGTAACATCAGGATTGTTACCATAATCTGATTATCATTATCTTAACTATTGTGGTCTAACAATGATTAATATACCCTTAAAAAGAGCAAAGAAGTACATTAGAAGATGCAAATCTTGGGGATATTCAAATCATCATGAGCAATAAAAATTTTGTTCTTCTTTCCATAATAACTGTGTGTGTGTGTGTGTGTGAAGTCTAAGTGTGACATGCAATGTTAGGTCATTTGGATACACTGGTAGATAATACGAATTAAAGACCCCAACCACTGTTCTCAAGGCTGTAGTGGAAATCAGGGCTTACAGAATTGAAATTCAGAAATAACTCTGTAGTAAAACACCAGTTTTTAAAAAGTTTAGTGGAAGAGCTCTTCTGTGTAAGATGAAGCTGATTTTAAAGAAAGAGTGATTAATTCTCTCGGAGGAGGTAAAAAAATGTGATGCCTGAGCTGGTTTTCCTTGGGTGAAAAACGGGATAGAGGCTTTCTAGGTAAAAGGAGCACCATGTGTCCAATTTGCAAAGTAATAAAACTGATGTTCAAGGATGTATACATGGATTGATATTGCTAAACTATACTGTACAAAATGAGAAAGCCTGGTAGAAATGTTACTGGAAAGCTATTTTATCTTCCAAGACATTGGGAGGAATGAAAATCACTGAAGTTCACATAGATAATCATATTTATTATATGCTGTGTATCTATCTGACATTACATTGGTTGTTACAGTCCTTTAATTAAAGAGTGGATTGCCCATGCCATGTTTTGTGTCTTACTTTGAGACTAATGCAAAGTGAATGAAACAAGAGAGATCTACAACTTCATTTATGTGGTATTGCCTCATTTATTTCCATAGCATCTGTAATGGTATGGCTGGTATAGAAAGGAGCCACAAAGCCTCTTCAGAGAATAGCCTAGAGGAAATTGGTGTTCTAGAAAATTAATCCTACCTTATTTACAAGATGGTGGTCTACAGATTTGCATGCTTTACTTTTATAGTATTAGCAGAAATGCGATGATTCTGGGTCATGTACGAAGATGACCATCAACAGTAGAACTAGTTAAGAGTAGAGAGGGAGAATAATTTGGCTTACACTATGTCGTATCAGTGTTAGGGCAAGATACTGTGCACTTATTCTTTTATTACTAGCTGTACCCTTCGGGCCTCTGTGTAAAGCGTAGGCCCAGTCTTATTTGCTCTTTAGAAACCTGGACAGTTTATTTTCTTTATTATAAACTTAATTAAAATTACTTACTTTAGTTTGTTTTAAGGTCCACCTGCTTGTTAAAGTGGCAACTGCTGGAAAGGAGGGACACCGTCTTGAGAGGCAAGGAGTATGCTATTCTGTCTGTCTCTGTAGTGTAGTGGTCAAGGGTCCTGCATTTTGGGTCACAGAAATTTGATTCAAATCCTAGCCTCCGTCTCCCAAGCCTCATCTATATAATGGGGACTGTTTGCTACCCATGTTCATGTTTCTTGCTTTACTTATCACTTGTCTTCCCATCTAGAGTGCAAGTTTTATGAGAACAGGGGGCTGGGCATGTAGTTCATGTCTCAAGTGCTCAGGGCACTGCATGGCAAACTACACGTTCTTAAAGATCTGTGGGGTGAATGAATTAATAGGCAGCGTAGGTAGCTGCAGAGGGTTTTTGGAAGGTTAAACAAATTTATGCCTTTAAAGCTGTTAGCCTAGTGCCTATGTTAGAGTAGGCAATTAATCTCAAAAGAGTCTTTTTATTTGATAGCTAATATTAAAACAGTTTTTATCTTACAGCAGTTTTTAGCCCTGGCCTGTGTGGCTCAATTAGTTGGACGTTGTCTTGTCTTGTGCAATAAAGGGTCGCAGGTTCAATTCCTGGTCAGGGCACTTGCCTGGATTTCAGCTTAATCCTTGATGGGGAATGGGGGTGGGGGGTCTTTGGAAAGCAGCCAATTAATGTTTGTCTCACATCAATATTTCTCTCTCTTTCTCCCCATCTCCCTTCATCTCTCTATAAAAATCAATAAACTATTCTTAAAAAAATATTTAATCACTTTTGTCCAAGTCTTTTTGTGTACATATGTTTCTGTTTCTCTTGGATGAATATCCAATATGAAATGGGGTTAGTGTGTGTTGGTGGAGATACATACTTTTAACTGCCCAAGTCTTCTTCAAAATGGTCATTTCATTTTGCACTCCCACCAGCAGTATACGAAAGTGTGGTTTACTCTACATTCTTGCCAACCGTTGGTGTTCTTTATAAATTTAGCCATGCTTGTGGGGGTGTAGTGTTAACTCATTGTGGTTTTAATATGCATTTTCTCTACTGACTAATGCTGTTGTGCAATTTTTCATATGACCAGTTGGCATATATTCTTTTAAAAAGTGTCTGTTTTAGTCTTTTGCTCATTTCTAATTGGGTTGTTTGTCATTTTATTATTGAGTTGTAGCAGCTATGTACACATTCTGGGCACAGAACCTTATGACGTGTGTGTGTGTGTGTGTGTGTGTGTGTGTGTGATTTTCCTATCTGTGGCTTGCCTATTCATTTTCATAACAAACATTTTCCCCCCTCAGTAGTTTTCTTTCAAAATAATTTTAGATTTACAAAGGAGTTGCAAAGATAGTACAAAGTTCCCAAATATCCTTTTCCTTGCTTCCTCTATTATTAACATGTTACATAACATTTTCAAAGCTAAGAAATTCACATTGGTACAATAGTATTAAATTCCCTACTGTGTTTTCTCCAGGGAGCTTTATGGTCGCTGCTTTTATGTTTAGGCCTGTGATTCAACTTGACTTAATATTGTCCTATGGATTGAGGTAGGGAATCAAGGTTGTTGTTGTTGTTTTTTTTAATGGGTAGCTAGTTTTCCAACATTACTGGTATTTATTTGAACAATCAGCCCTCTCCTATTGTATTGCTTTTATTCCTTTGTTAAAAATTAAAATAGATAACCATGGGCCTATTGCTCATTCTAGTGTGTTCCATTGTTTGTCTCTTATGAAAATGTTATCTTGATTACTGCAGCTTTACATGAGAGGCCCATAAACTTTTTTAAAGGGGAAAATAGTATGTATTTTAGGTTTGCAGGTTCTCAGGTCTCTTAAATTACTCAGCTCTGTTATAGAATGGCAGCAGCCACAGATAACATGTAAGTGAATGTCTGTGGCTATGTTCCACTAAAACTTTATGTACAAACAAGCATACAGCCTGTGGGCAATTTTTTTGCTGATTCTTGCTTTAGAGTAAGACTTCAAATCAGGTAATGTAAGTCCTTCAATTTGGTTTTTTTTTTTTCTTAATTGTTTTGGTTATTCTAGGTCCTTTGTAGATTTATATAAATTATGGAAGACTTATTTTAATTGCATTGAACTTACAGATCAATTTGGGGAGAGTTGACACCTTAACAATATTGTGTCTTCCAATCCATGTGCATGTTATATTTCTTCATTTATTTAGGTCTTCTCTAATTTATCTTATGAATATTTGTGTCCAGGTACTGCACTAGATTTGTTAAAATGTTCCCTAAGTATTTTGTTGTGTTTTTTATGTTTTTATAAATGTTTTTAATTTAATTCCCTGTTGTATCATTGTTAACCTTGCTTTCCATGAGCTTCCTAAATTTCCTGATCAACCTTCATACTTTTCTTTGTAGGTTCTTTAGGATTTTCCAAGGCTTTCTTTATTATTGTGATTAAAATCTAATTTAATTCTGTTGCTATCAGAGAACATTATATATGACATCATTCCTTACAAAATTTAGAGACACTGAATATCCTGGGTTTATCTTAGTGAGTATTCCATGTGCACTAGAGAATTATGTGTGTTCCTCTGTCTATCTATAAATATTAATTAGGTTATTTGGCTTTAGAGTCATTCACACTTTCAGTGTCTTTGATTTTTTGGTCTACCTTATCTATTAACCACCTAGAGAAGGTTGTTAAAATTTCCAACCATAGTTGTGGATTTAGTCTGATTCTCCCTTTAGAGCTATCAGTGTTTACTTCACATATTTCAAAGCTATGCAATTAGATGCATACATATTTCATGTTGTCTTTTTGATAAATTGTTGCTGTGATTAGTGTGACATTTCCTGGTTATGTTTAGTCAGATTCCTTGTCTAGATTCTTAATTTGTCAGTTTTAAATGCAGTCACTCCAGGGTTTTTGTTTGTTTGTTTGTTTTGGAGGCTGGAGTAACCTGAATCCTAAGCGATGGCCTCTTTGAGTCTCCCCTGCACAATGAGGGAGTCCATGAAGTCTCTGTTCCCTGGCTTGTTGGATGTTTATTGGACCAAAAAGAAAATTTAATTTGTTCACCCTACTTTATGTTCTGATTTAGATCGTATTTTTTCCATCAATATATAGAAGTTATACTTAGGTTTTCATAACATGATGGAAATATATAAATACTTTTAGATTATATATAATAGTTTATATCTATATATATAAAAGCCTATGTGACCAAATGACCAGAACAACCGGTCGCTATGACATGCACTGAACACCAGGGGGAAGACGCTCAATGCAGGAGCTGCCCCCTTGTGGTCAGTGAACTCCCAGAATGGGAGAGCCGCTCAGCTGACCGACCTGTCCCCACCAGCCCAGCGGCAGCCACTCACTCCCTCAGTAGTCCTGCAGGTCCAATCTCTGGAAACGGGCCAGACAGTAACAGACCAACACCACAGACGTGATCTTGACAATGCTGCCGGCCAAAGGCCTCCGCACCTCTGCCACTTTCCCTCCCTAGATGCTCCATAAGGAAGAAACACTATAAAAGCGGCCACCAGGTGGCTCCTGACAACCAGCGCGAATGTCAGCAGGATGGATCTGGATCCCAGACCGGCAAGGGCATCCCACTGCCCACCCAGAGTGCTGATCATGTCCTGACCGCCCCCCCTCCAGGACCCACTTGTGCACGAATTCATGCACCGGGCCTCTAGTATAATAATATTTATGTTAACGTACAAGCATATTTATATATAAGAATAAAATACAAATATAAAACAATTACAATTCTTTAAGATATATAAAATAATTTATTTTACATATTCTTTTTATATTATATGTACATTTTATATGTGTAAAATCATTTTATCACTGAAATAAAATTTCATTGTTAAGGTAGTTAACCTATTACTCCAACTTTCTTTTAGTTATAAAGAGAAGAGATAGATAAATATATAGATTTACATACAGATCCATGCACAAAACTCCTAAAAGGAAATGTCAATGTCAAAAATTTTTTACTAGGTTATTCTTGGAAAATAGACTAGATATCTGTGTAATATTGAATACATGTAGCAGTAACTTAAGACTAAACACTTAAGCTTATAGGTCTCTAAAACTCTGTCATTAACATTAAAAATAAAAGCATAATTAAATCACTATCTTTTATGTTGTCAAAAGGAAAAGTAGCACATTTTAACATTTTGAAAATAAAGTACTCAAAAGGCTATTGCAATTTAAAATGGATAATGGAAAATTGCAACGTCTATTTAAAGATTTGTGGTTGAAAGGTAATTAATTCTACCTTGCTAAAGGCAAATTATTTTCTTCTCCTTTGAATTCCACTCAGAGCACTTTTTTTAGTCTTTTTTTTTTTTTGCAACAAAGACTTTGCATAAAGAAGATTTTTGTAAGGCAGTTCAAGCTTCTTTTGAAAGGTAAATCTCATACATGTGCATAGCTCTTTGTATTTTCTCCTTGACTTGAGGATAGTTGTATAATTTAGCCAATGGTGTTTTTTAAAAAAATATATTTTTATTGATTTCAGAGAGTAAGGGAGAGGGAGAGATAGAAACATCAATGATGAGAATCATTGATTGTCTGCCTCCTCCATGCCCGCTACTGGAGATCTAGTCCCCAACCTGGGCATGTGCCCTTGACTAGAATCGAACCCAGGACCCTTCTGTCCTCAGGCCAATACTCTATCCACTAAGCCAAATTGACCAGGGCTGCCAATGGGTTTTAATGTGTATTTTTTTAAAAACCACTTACTCAAGAACTTTAAGGGATTTCACTAAATACTGAAAATTTGTTATTTAAAATATTCCACGTAATAGATGATACATGTTCATTTTAAAATAAATATATCAGGAAACAATACTAGTGTTAGTTTAAAAGATTTGGGAAAAATTTGTGATCTTTCTTAATAAGTTTGGAAACATCTCTTAATTACATAAAATCTGAACTAGGAAAGCATTGATCAATAGGCTCCTTTGAACTAAATAGATTTTTTACTTTCACATTGAAAAGAATATCGTACACATGATTCTATGATTATTGAAAACTTAAAGGAGATCCATGCTGGTAGCTTGATGTTATTCAAGGGGGCTTATAAAGTAAGAGAAGGTAGGAGAGAAGAAATCAATAACAATATCAGCAACAAAACACAAGCAAATAAAAATGTCCATTCACCAACTCCCCATTAAATATTACCCAAAATAATGTCACTTTATATACATTTACTATTAATCACCACAACAATCCTATGATGTTCATTTTACAAAGGGAGCCCCATTTACCAGATCCCTAAGTCAATGTTCTTTCCATTATTCCACATTGACTTCAAGGTCATTCACCCTTTGTTTTATATATGAAAAAGAAAAGAAGAGGAGAGGAGAGGGGAAGGGAGGGGAGGTGAGGGGAGGGAAGGAGAGGAAAAAGAGAAAAGAAAAGAAAAAAACACACAAAAACAGAAACAGAGTCCCAGAAAGATAGGGATATAAGGACTTGTATGCATGCATATAATCATAACCAATAGACAGACACTAGGTGGGTGAGGGCATGTGCAGGAAGGGGCGGGTGGCCAGGGAGAGATCAATGGGAGGAAAAGGAGACATATGTAATACTATATGTAATACTTTAAACAATAAATAATTTTAAAAAAAGATAGGGATATTTAGTTTGCATAAGTACATGGCAGGTTGGATATTCAGTTCCAAGCCTCCCAGTGCTTTCCTCTGTAACAGACACAGCAATGTTATCTGCAGAGTGACAGCCCTCATCTTAGGAAATGAACTTGGGGAGAACTTACATATTTAATTTTTTTTAAATCTGCAAATCTGCACTCACAAAACCCTGGGGATTTTCTACCACTTGCCTTGTTTTATTGTTATGAATGACTTCTTATTTTTAATCACTCTCCTAGCCCTTAGCTTAGGATTTGAACCATGAAATCAATTTCCCTCTGAGTGTAAAGAGCTGTAGGAGACAGTACTTTTAAAAAATATACATTAATAGAGATAAGCAAGGCAATTAGTGTGTTTTCATATTCACCACGATTTGTCTCCCTCTTTCTCCACTCCAGGAAGAAGACAAACTACTCGACTTTTTCATGCTTTTCTTTTATCCAAAATATCCGGTGGCCATTGTGAAAAATGGCTTGAAAATGTTCTTTGGATGCTTCTTGTAGAACTAGAAAAATTACTTTTATTATATTTTAATATTTGTGTAGTTGATTGTTTTCAAAATGCTACATGGTCATTAAAAGGCATGGTGTTGGTAGTATTTTCAGAGGTACTGATAATTCCATTATTTAGAGATAGTCACATTCCGTATATTTTATTAATTTCAACTCTCCATTGAAATCTTAAACTCTTGAATAATTATGAGAAAGGCCATGAACTTTCGGAGTTTACAGTGGCTCATAGAGGATTAAGTAGCCTTGTTTTTCCCCCCTTATTCTACAGATGAAGAAATGAGCCTCAGTTGGAATGATTTGCTCAGGGTTGCTCTGACTGCTGGTTTAATGCATACCTTGTGGGATCTTAATGTAATTCAGTTTTTAAAAAAACCTTGCTAACTCCTTGTTTTCAAAATGAGATTCTCTTCGCCTTGAGTGTAGCACCTATTATTGGTAGTAATTTGGGCCTTGGGAAGTGGTGCATGTTTTGTCTCCCAAATAAGAGAACTGACCTCTTAGTCTTCTATTTAGAAATATGTTTGAAATATAGTGATTGATTAAGCTAGTTTTGGAGAAAGGGATTACTGTGTAGTCTTTGAAAAAGGGTGCCTTTCAGAAGAACCTGATGGATTACT
>NW_006292696.1:9476076-9487159 GCF_000327345.1 Myotis davidii | reverse complement strand
AAACATCCCAATATCTCATATTGAAGACAGTCAAGAAATCCTTAAATAATCTTGAATTAGACCAAGAGATCCAAGTAAAGGAAATCTTCGCCAAGAGTGATAGAGTCAAGGGATCGATGCCCTCCAAAAACAAAGGCAGAATTACTGGAGGCTTCCCGAGTCAAGACCAGTTTGAGGGCAGGCCAGCAGCCCAGCTGGCAAGGGAGTAAAATAAGTGACCTTCCATGAGGCCTTCTGCCTCTTCTAGCAAGTAACTTGAAACATAACAAAACTCAGCTTGTGTGATGTAGAGAGAGTAGAACTGTCGGGGACAAAGGGCTTTTGTGACAAGAATGCTGTGTTGATATTATTGCCTTGATTATACTATCTCATATTCTAGGCTTTAAAGGTCATCAGCATCACAGACTGGCTGCCTTCTGCCCCTGCTCGCTGGGAAACCGTAGTCATTGTTTAACAAAGAAAAAAGCAGCACATTTAAACTTGAGTTCCTGTGGAATTGCATGATTATGACCCCGCTGATTTCAGATTAGATTCTGCCTGTGAGCTACAACACTTCAGCAATCTTAATGCCTGGACTCGGGGCTGCTTTCTACCAGCCAGTGCTTGCTAATGGCCACCACTGCCCCGGGGGCTGTGCCCTTCAGGTTTAGCTCTCTACAAACCTCAGCCATCAGGGCTTGGGAGAAGTTTGCCAGATGCTGAGTGAATTATTGCTAAGATTCCCTGCTGTCCTATGTATTCAAAGAAGGAAGATAATCATATTAAAAATCTTCCCTGAGCTTGAAACATTTTTTTTTTAACCTAAAGCCTAATAGAGGGGCTCATGGAGTGAGAGTTCACCTTGGGGGAGGGTCAATAACTTTGAACTCAGTTTCTAAGGATTTCATACATATGATTCAAAAATTCCACCTCGGGGAGTGTCTCCCCTCACATTTTGGGTATTTTTGGGTTATTCACTTTTTTAATTGAAAAAAAACTAAAGGCAGCTGAGAGGAGCCTGAGTCTTATGGGAAAAAAAACAACACAGCTATTATTGTGTAATAGCTGTATCCAATATAATAATACATATAAACTATTCCCTCAAGAAATATTTTGCCACTTGTATAAAAACGTAATATTGAAGACTGCTCCTTGCAAAGTTATCAGGTTAGTAGAAAAAACTGTACAGAAGAAAAAAACTAATCAGTAAGAGAGTATTGGTTTTTCTCTAAAATTGAGGAGAACCCTTTGTAGACATTACCAGAAAACTTACATGCATACATACAAGCATAATCAATAGACACAGACAGTAGAGGGGAGAGGGCCACTGCTTGGGGGGTAGGAGTTGGCAGGGAGAGGTCAATGGGGGAAAAGGGAGACATATGTATTACTTTCAACAATAAAGAATTAAAAAATAAAATAAAACGATATTTCAAGGTATAGGCTCTTCTCATTACATTACATTGCCTCTTTTAGATATTATTGCTAATAATATTTATACTACTATTAATAATGGCTAACAGTTATTGAGCTCTTACTCTGTGCTAAGTAATATGTTAAGCACTTAAAAGGAAATATCTCATTTAATCTTTGCAAGTGTTATCCTCAACTTATAGTTGGGAAAGCTGAGACTGAGGTCATATAGTTACTAAGTGATAAAGCCCACACTTGAATTCAGCCAAATCTATAAGCACTATTTCTACTGTCTCTAGCTCTATGATTATTGTTGTGATAGCTAAAAATTGCATTTGCTCACTGGTCATATTCACCCTTGCATCAGAAGTTTCCTGCTCTGTGAAAATATAATTTCCCAAACTGTATTTCTGGTTCAGCTAATAACACGGTGGAAACTCCACTAATACCTACAGAAATCTTCCTTTTCTGGTTACAATTTTAATCATTGAGCCTGGAATACCATTCAGCCACTGCAGTATAGAATCCACTATTTTGAATGATATTTACTTTCTCAAGGATACCTTAATATAGCAGAAATTCAGGGTGATTCAGGGCAACTGTCTCCAGATTTTCATCCAGAAGAATTAACCATAAAAAAAAAATCCCTCAAAATGAGTTTTAAAATGGAAACTTAAAAAAAAAAAAGTTCTAATGGCATTAAACCATTCATTGGTCTTCAGTTTTTTCTATAACAATCCCCTTTCCCTTTTTATAGTATTTTCTTATGGAATGATAATTGATATTTATTTCTGTATTATTTTTATTTTTGATCAGATGTGTAGGATTCAAACGACTATGAATACTATAGATAATAGATAAGTCTCATGAGCATATGTGGTAGGACTTAATCAAGAGCATTTCCCTATAATAGTGTTCAATTAATCTAACATTAAATCACACAAAACAGAGTAATAGTTGTGAATTAGATTTTAAAGTATTTAGATTACAATTTTAGGGGTGGCTGGATGTTAATTTGTGACAGCAATGACAACAGCAACCACTTTAAACATGGAAAACTTTGTAGTCAGTTAAAATGTAAAATGGCAAACTAATGGGAAAGAGAGGGTTAAGAAGCTAGAACCAATGAAAAGGACATTTTATACAATAGTTTTCTAAGTTTTTATTACTCATTTACATATAGAGGTTCTGGGTAATGGATTATTCTCTCTCTCTCTGTCTCTGGAGGAGGAGGAGGAATTATGAGAAATGGCTATGGGATGTTTGTTTACTGAATTGAATTTTTCTTTAAGTAGAGTTTAAAAAGAAACAAAGACATCAAGTGGCATTTCAGGTTTGCAAATGTACAATTTCCCAGTAACTTTTAATAACATTACATACCATCTGGAGAAATCTTGAGTGGACTATATGATGCAAAATTTGACTTCATATTTAATGCTTCTCTACATAGAACAGTAAATTTACTCTTTGCAATTAAGGAGATACAGGAAAATGTTTTCAATCCTCAGTCATCTCATACATACACAACCATGCATGCACATCCACACAAGCATACGTATCAGCAAATATAGCCCCACTGTTTGTGAATTGTTAAGGCAAATTTGTGTGTCTAACCATGGGTCAACTCATTTAGATAACATATGGTTTTACATTATACCCATGATTCACTTTTCATATTGGAACCAGGGCCGTAGAATAGAAATTAAGTCAATTCTCACAATCTCTCCTTATATATTAATGCATAATCGAGTAGGTAATTCCCACAGGCTTCTGTTTTTGTCATCAAATGTAGACAGTCATAGAAGAGTGTGTAAAAATCTGGTCATTGATATTATTTTTTGTTATATACTTCTGATTACATTATAGACTAATTGAAAAAGATGTTATCCTAAAATTATTTTATTAACATGATTAAGCCAGTGCTCAATATGTGATCACTGGATGAATGGTAAACAAAAAATAGATATCTATTGTACAAAAGAGCCACATAGCAAGAGATATTGCTGTCACTTATTTGTTAATTTACTCTTTTTTGTATTTGAAAGGTACATAATGAGCATGCATTTTAAAGCACCAAACATCATTTTTTTTTTTTAGTTCATAACAGCCTTTATTACTTCCAAAGTCTAACTCTTTATTAGTTTATATTACCTTCTTGGCTTTTATAGGCATTTGAGATTGAGATCTTATTAGAGACTAGTGACCTGGTGCACAAATTTGTGCACATTGAAAGGAAATTAATTAGAAGAAATATTTTAATATTGCTATTTGCCCTTTCTTATAATAGAAGTGCAAAACAAATTCACAGTCAACAATGACAGATCAAAACATACACGTGCAATTGTGCCAGCAAGAGCTTTATATGTATCGTTCATGCATGAGTCAACTTAGCCTTTTATAGATATAGAACAAACTTGCTTAATTAGACCTGCTTTCTGATTTAGCTAAACTTTTTCCAGCCCAGTGAAGCACCCTAACTTCTCTTTCAGGTAATTGTCAGCAACGCAGCAGTAAATATCAACACAAAGCAGATTATTATTGTAGATCACGCTCTTCACAGACATTTGGTTAAAGTGTGAATTGTTTCCACCTGTCTATAAAGGAAATCGTGTTCCTGGGCTGAAGAAACTGCAAGGAGGCTAGTTTCTAGGGAGAGGAAGCTGGGCGTTGCTATGTGACGTCATTACTCGGTGCCCACAGTGGCCATTTCTGGGCTGGGCTGTGCTGGGCTGGGCTGTGGGTCACAAATTTTGTGCCATGAGGTCTTGGCAACGTCGGTTGCAATTTGGTGGGCTGTCGCTCCGGGATGGTGGCAGGGCCTGTGTCCCACTTGGGGGAAGCTGAGTGTTGCTTTGTGGGTGCCAGGTCCATGGTACCGTTTCTCTGTAAATGGTCAGTGCGCGTCATAGCAACTGGTTGGATGGACAGAGGGACACAGCATATTAGCCTTTTATAAATATATAAATAATTTCTTATTATGACTATAGACATCTATTTCACAGTGTATTTAGAGAAATATATACCATATTATGTAGTGTTTTATGACCCAAAAGTCCTTCAATATTAGAAAGTATATTAGTGCAGTTTAGTATACTAATAGAGTAAAGGCAAAATATATTATCATCTCTATAGATGCTAAAAAGGTACTAGTAGTTCATTAAAGTGGTCAGATACCACATAAATATATAAAAATTGGTAGCTTTCCACTGTCTCAGCGGTCATCCATTAAAATGTAAAAGAAATATACATTGAAATATGCAGTTATTTATGAAAAGAAGAAGAAAGCTGAATGTGAATAATTTTACAAAAACACATTTTCTTGGAACCATGTTATAAACACCTCAGTTCTCCCTAATTGATGTGAAAATACAGAATTGCCATCAAAATCTCAATAAGATTTCTTAAAAGTGAGAATGAGTCTTTCATCTCAGAGAATAAATTTCTGAATTAAGTAGATTAATGAAACTTAGTATATGAAAAATGGCATTTCAAATAAGTGGGGAAAAGGATGAAATACCTAAAATGATTAATGGTTATATTATAAAATGTGGAATTAATAAAAAAGAAGATTTTTTCTCTTTTTTCAGAATCTGGGCAGGGAAAACCACTTAGAGCTAAGTGTTATTATCTATACTGTGTAAGCATTTCATTTTTACCAATAAGGAAAAAATAGAAAAATGAGAAGAGACATTAATGTCAAATTAATATGTGAAATGTTATTCAGCCTCAGTAATAATTAAGGGGATGATAAATTAAAGTAATAAAGAGATATCACCTTATTTTTGGAAGACATTAAAATATCATTAGTATTCTAAACAACTCAAAATATTTGGCGCTGGCTATTTGACAGTATCTATCAAAATAAAAAAATACAGCATTTTTACTGCAATGATATTTGTTTGCAACGATATTTGTTTCAGCATTATTTGTAATAGGAAAAAAAAAACAATGAAAGCAACATAAAAGTACCTCAGTGAGGGAATGAATATATAAATTTTCGTAAGCCAGTACAATAAAACAGTATGTAGAAATAAAAGAATAAGATAAATTTACATGTACTCATTTGAAAGATATCTTGGTGTATCATGAAGTGAAAAGGGCTGTTGGAGACAAATATGTCTAGTGCGATCCCATTAGACCCACACCATGTTGTGTGCAGTGGCTACGTGTGGGGTGTGGGTGTAAAATTGATGAAGAAATAACATTTCCTTTTTACATTTTGCACTTAAAAAAGAAAAAGGAAAGGAAAGGAATGCAAAGTCCTAGACCTCAGTATCCATATGGAACATACATGGATTACAGCAAAGTGGGATGAATAGCAGGAAGACCTTTGAGGAGCTATCTGCCTTAGTCCAAGAAGTAGATGATCATTTATGGACTAGGGATCCGAATTAGGGAAAGGGTTTGGTTCTGTGTATATTTAGAATGTAGGCTCACCATGATTGGATACAGAGGGAGAGCCAGAGAAAGGACTAACACCTTGAAGCTAATTTTTTCATTAGTAAATTAAAAATTAGTAAATTAAAATCCTTTTCCTGGATTGTAGATATGATGGAAGTATTTGGAGAATCTGGCTATCATGTGTTAAAATTATGAGTAATCAAGTTTTATTTTTAAGTTCTGAAACACTAATGACTTATTTTCTGAGATCTTGGACTGAAGGCATTAGGTTGTTAGTTAAACATGATTGAAATATGGGTGTGTAATCAGAGTTCACAAACATGCTATACTTTTCCCTATTTGGAACATTGACTTAGTTGTTAATCTGTTTTTGCATCTGAGT
Organism: Myotis davidii; assembly: GCF_000327345.1. Lineage (NCBI taxonomy): Eukaryota > Metazoa > Chordata > Mammalia > Chiroptera > Vespertilionidae > Myotis > Myotis davidii. Next base: position 9,480,984 of record NW_006292696.1, on the reverse strand, counting down.
TATAGGGAGTCCCCCTCCCTGGCACACCATTTATTCATTGACCGCTTCACATGATGGTATTAGGTGATCAAGACTTGACATGTCACTGCCTCATGAAACTCATACTGTCCTGTGGGTGGTGGAAAGGAAAGCAGCTGCTCTTTTGTAGAATGCAGTGCATGTGCAAACAGAACTCCATTTTACTCAATTTGCTCTAAGACAATCTCCAGTAATAAAGGGCATAACTTTCTCAAATTGAGAATTTTCTAGGCAAACCTCTTTTACTGTTACAATGAAGAGCTCCTGGAAGGCTAATCATCCTTCTTTGTTTTGAAGATTCTGAAAGGGATGCTGCCCACTACACTGTCGGACAAATATCCTTCAAAAATGGGCAGGGCAGTTTCTGCACCATTGATGGGCCCTTGGGTCAGGTTCTAAAGGACACCCTCAGAAGCCGTTCTTCTAGTCTGGAATTAGTCCTTTTCTTATTAGATGATGGGAGTAATTGCTTTTATTCAATTACTCTAATAGTTTCATTCACATAGTTCCTATGAATTGCATTTGCACCTAAGAAGTTTTCACTGAGTACATGAGTTGTAAATGCAAACATTCCTTAAGGAACACTAATGACAAGTTATGAGTCATTGACTTAAATCTCAGGAAAAAACTTTAGTCTTACAGTTTTCATTTTATATTATGCAAATCACAATCATTTTCTACTTCTTAATAATTTTCTGGGACACTTGTATCATACTTAGAAAGCTTGTTTTCTTCTTCTTATCCTCCTCATTATTAATATTACTAAAGGCTCAGTGCACAAATTCGTGCACACATGGCTTCTGGTCGACCTTGCCCAACTCAGGGCAGATCAGGGCTGGGCCTGTTGGGAGGAGGAGACAGTGGGAGGTTGGCCGGCCTGCCTGCCCTGATTGGGGCCCAGCCCAATCGGTACCCAATCAGGGCTGGCCCGGCTGGGGGGAGGGGCTGCGGGTGATTGGCCAGCAGGCCCTGCCCCTGAATTGGGTGGGGGGGCCAATCAGGGGTCAGTGGCCAGGGGAGGGTCTGTGGGAGGTTGGCCGCCAGCCCTGCCCCCTGATCAGCTGGTTTGCTGGCTGCAATGGGCATCATTGCATCCGGTCTTTCTGGTTGTTATGGCATTCTGGTTGCTGGCTTTTTATATATATAGATTACCTTATTTTTCTGACTCTTTTCTGTTAATTATAAGACTAACACGTCTTCTTAAAACCAATTTTGTTGTCATGGTGATCTGGTATTATTTTCATTTTGTAATACTGGCTTTATTTACCCCCGCCCCTCTAAAAAAAACCAACAACCACCAAAAAAAACCAACACATTCCCTTTTATGAAGAAAGATATTCAAAGCGGGGAGGGGCATATGGCTTTGATACGATTAAGAACCTTCTCAGAAGTGCAATGAAATGCTAGCCTGAGGAAAAATTGCTTTTAGGTGAAGGGATTATGAAGTACAAACTGGTAGCTACAAAATAGTCATGGGATGTAAAGTAGAGCACAGGGAATATAGTCAATAATATTGTAATAACTACGTATTTGTGCTAAGTGGGTACTGAAAATATCAGGGGAAACATTGTAAAGTATATGATTGTCTAATCATTATGCTGTACACCTGAAACTAATACAAACAATATTGAGTGTAAACTGTAATTGAAAAATAAAATTTAAAAAAAGATAGTGAAGTAAATTTTTAAAAATGGCTTTTAGACATAGCATGGAGAACCTAAGACAATCTCAGATCATTTATTTCTGAAATCAATAGAGTCATAGGCACTGCAACGGTCACACAGCTGAACACACTATAGCTGATATGAACATATCCCACCCACCCCCAAACCACTGAAAACATTTATTTTGGAGACAGGTTTCTTTTTCCCCCTGAAATCTAGCAATCACCATCCCTGCTTAAAGCACAAACATTGGATTTTTCTCACCTACTACAAAAAGCATTTTCCTAGCTGCTGTCCTGTAATCCATGTTTGATTGAGTTTAGAGCTTAAATCTATAAAAACAGTTCAGTCTCATACTGAGAAGGAGCTGTAGTGTTATAACCAACAAGTGCAGAGCTTTTGATACGCCTCAGGCCATACATTTAGGGGAGCATTTTTTTTCCTTCTCAAAAGACAGCTCCTTGACTACATAAATCCTTCAATGCAGTTTGTTCAAGTCACGTGGAGGGAAAAGACCTGTATGGTAGCTTCAATATTGCCCAAGCATATGATCTGATACATTTTTCTTAATGCAACTTGTGTTAGTGATTTCACTTTGATGCTGTACCAGTGAAAACTTCAGTTCTTTTGTCAAACTGCCTGGAATTGAATTCAGCTTCTCTCATTTCCTATATGTGTGACTTTGACACATTTATTTACCCTGTGTGTACGTACCTTGGTTTCCTCCTATGTAAGAAAAGAGGATGATTGATCATATCCCCCTCCTAGGGTAGCTATGAAGAATAAATTGTGATAACTATGAGAATTGCCAGGCCCAGAATATGTGTTTCATAAATGTTACCTATTATTATATGCCTCGTTTATGTTGTCTTTTTCATGGGTTACTAATCTATATATATAGAATGCTAAGCGACCGGATGACCGGCCGACTGGCCAGTAGCTATGATGCGCACTGACCACCAGTGGGCAGATGCTCAATGCAGGAGCTGCCGAGCTGTGGTGACTTGGCAGCAGACGTTCTCGGGTGACGCACCCCGGAACCAGAGAGGAGGGAGCCCAATTTCTCACGGGGCCATGCAATTCCACCTTCAGCAATGGGTTATGTTGTTGCTGGGGCACTATCGGCCCCAATTATGGTTTACTGATGAGGTGTAGCACCACCCCAGGTGTGGCTGGCTGGGGAAGGACTGTGGGAGGTTGGCTCCAGGGCATGTTCGGCCCTGTCTAGCCCATTCCCCATTCTAATTAATTTCCTCTCAATGTGCACGAATCTGTGCACTGGGCCACTAGTATATATGTAATTTTGAAGATCATTCTATTTTCTGTTTTATTAATATTGTTACAAAATACAGAGTTTTCTGCAAAACTTGACTGATCGTCTCTGCAGGGGAGAAACTGTGATTAGAAAGCCTGTTACTTCACAGCTTTGTTCCTCAGCAGCCATCCATCTCCACCACTAATCGGCTGTTAATTTGAAGAACAGCCATTTCATTACAGTCCATGGTTCCGACCATCAGATGATCAGTTTGAATTTCAGTACATCTTGCATTTCCTTAGAAGGCATTTCTGGTCTCTAATAATATGTTAATCTTTGACACATAATCAAAGTAGAGGCACTTAACATAATGTAAAAAAATAATAATTATCCTTGCAATACAATCATGAACAGAATTCTGATTCATGAGTTTGCTAAGTGCTTTTTCCCATCCGGGAATAATATCTGCTGCTTACCAGCCTGACGTCAGTCTATACCTTTATAAATATTTTGTTTTGAGGAGATAACACACAAAATTAATAACAGTGCAACTTTTTTACTTTAGGCTGGAAAACAGGTTTTCTGGTGCCACGCATACTGAATGGATTAGATAAGAATTTAGAAGAGAAATTCATGTTATCACTTGAGGGTAATAAAAAGATAACTGTAATGTGAAAAAAATCAACCATTTTAACTACTGAAAGATTTCCTTAAAGCATTCTGTAATCAAAAGCCAATAATCATAAAATAGTAAGAGGCACTAACTTTGCTACACTAAGGATTTAATAAGTATCTCTCCAGCCATAAAACCATATTTATAAAGTCATTTCTCACACACAGAAATGTGTAGTTGAAGTGAGATAATGAGCCACAGGTAAAGAAGAATAAAGACCACAAAGAGAAATGGTACAACCTTGCTGGGCAGCTGAGGATTGAAGCTCCCTGGGCCTGGAATCGCACCCGGCATGAAATCTGAGTGTCCACATCGGCTTGGGACTGGAAGGGTCTCTTGAAGCTGTTGGAATCTTAAGGACCCGAGAGCAAAGTGAAAAAACAAAACAGAAAAATCCCAGCTACTTGCGCCTGTCCAGGTTCTTCTGTCCTCTCTCTGTGGATCCCCACTTTCCATGCAAACTCTTGTGACCTTTGAGGCACTATTTCTGTTCATAGAAGACGCCATGGAGGAGGAACAATGAGTAGTTTGCCCATCTTACTCAACTGGGCAGTTTTTCTTAAAGGTAAATGGAAAATGTTCATAGATTTAGTGGAGCTGCCTATCCTGTCCTCTTCTGGTTCCTAGCGACTTTGTCATCCGTGCTACTGGATCATCTGGTTTTAGTCGTTGGTTTCAGTCTTAAGCAGTCAATTCCCCTTTCAAATCTTGGGAAGTAAAATGATAAGAACATAGGAATTAGGAGTGTGGACATGGGGAATTCTCTTTACCAATTTGTGATTCCCATCACTCATGCTGCCATACATGCAGTGCATACTATATGACAGGAACTTGGATAAATGTTTGCTTTAATATTCGCAGCATTTTTCACCAGAGCAGTCAATAAGAATGTAGGTAAAGGGGAATACAGGGATTCTTCCCCCAAATCTCTCTTATTCCCTAAATCCAATTTTTATCATTGAATGCCACTTTGAGAAAAAATAGAGATCTCTGTGATAAATTATCTAGGAAAGCAACAATTTATTTCTATAATAAGATGGAAAGCATCACATCTTGAGTTAATTTTTCAGATTAGCCGGTCACTCAAAAGAAGAGTACGGGGCAAAGGATGAATAGTTTTCACCTAGGAAAACTGGGGGAGGTACATTTTCATAATCACCAATGTGGTGCCACTGAGGCAGGCAGATCTAGAAAAAACAACAACAACTACTTCCTGGCCTTTAGACAGCATGATGACGAGCTATGGAATGAAGGCCTTGCAGTAATCTTTTTGGAATTTGGCTTTGGGACTACCCACT
>NW_006292696.1:9457763-9474879 GCF_000327345.1 Myotis davidii | reverse complement strand
CCTCAGATATCTTCAGACCGTCTCCTTTAACTACTCCTCATGTTGCAGGGTTTTGGGTTATATTGTCCTCTTGTCATTGTACTCAGAATTGCTTTATTCATCCATCCATGTGTTCAACAAACATTTTTGAGTTACTACTCTGTGCTCGTCATTGGTGCTGCCAAGGATACAATAGTGAGTCCCTGACCAGGACAGTGACACATTCAGGGCACCGTGTAGGCAGCAGTAGAGGATTGTAATAGAGAGGGAGACTCTAATAATTAGAAAAGGCTTCATATAGGGCATGTTGTATACTCTAGGACCTAAAGAATTAATAGCAGTGGACTTGGTAGGAAGTGAAGAGCAGAGAAATACAGCGGAAGAAACAGATTGTGCCAAGGTTTAGCTGCCGGGTAACCTAGCCGATCGAGGAAATAAAATAAGTTATATGTTCTGCAGAATAACCTCTGAGCTAGGACATTTCTGGAGATGAGGCTGGAAAAGTACACAGGTCCTCATCTACCACAATATAGAAGTTTAGACTCTCTACTGAGGACTGTGCCTCACTATTAAAAGACTCAGCCCTGGCTGAGTTGCTCAGTTGGGTAGAGCATCGTCCATATAGAAGTTTAGACTCTCTACTGAGGACTGTGGCTCACTATTAAAAGACTCAGCCCTGGCTGAGTCTCAATGTGCACTAGAGCATCGTCCCAATACACCAAGGTTGCAGGTTCAATCTCTGGTCAGGGCACATACAAGAAACAACCAATGAATGCATAAATAAGTGGAACAACAAATCGATCTCTCTCTCTCTCTCTCCCTCTCCCTCTCCCTCTCTCTCTCCCTCTCGCTTTCTCTCTCCCTCTCCCTCCCTCTCTCTAAAAATATCAATAAATAAAAAAACTAAAGAATGAGAATAAGGGTAATGGCATGATCAGAACTGCATGTTGAGAAGCTGCCCCTGGAAAATGTGGAGAATAAGAGGAAACAAGATTGGAGGCAGAGAAACTCGTTTTAATCATCCATGTGAGTCACAAGGTGGCCTACACACAGTTGGGAATTGTGGGATGGAGATAAGTGAGTGCCCTTTAAACTGCATTTACACAGAATAAAGTCCTTGCTGTGAAATGCGGATGTTCTTTTCTATATTTTGTTTTATACTTAGCCTAGTGTTTCTATAAAATGAACAATAAAAACAATGAGCATCGTTTTTGGTTTCCTTTGGGTAGAAAGGAGGTGGGGAAGGCATCATGCACCCGGAGCTGATTCCTTTGGAGGCCTGCCTTTCCAGGGGGACACTTTGTTCCCCCATGACTGCCTCCTCCATCCTCTCCATTGTACTGGAGAGGGGCCATCACTCAGTGGAGAAGTGTCCAGTCAGTTAGCCACAGGACACTTGATCTGAAGCACATCAGAGAAGGAAGATTTAGTAAGAGAGGTCCTGAAAGAGAGGTAATGAACACAGGTTGATGGCTTTTTTTATTTAAAAAATATATATACAATATTATATTAGTTTCAGTTGTACAACATAGATGTGTGACATGTATATGCCTTATGATATGATCACCATGATAAATCTAGTACCCATCTGTCATTGTAAAGAGTTGTTACAATATTATTGACTATATTCCCTGTGTTGTACGTTATATCCCCGTGACTTAGGTAATTTATGACTTCTTTTAAACTCTAGAGAGGAAAGTAAATACATGTGAATGTCATCAAGAAATAAATATGCATTCTTCTCTAGACGTATTTCAGGCTGAGGTTTTAAATCCAGGAATAGTAATAGTTGTAAATCAGCAATCCGTGCAAAACATTGAGATTGACTCAGATAAGGTGGGCATAATGATTACCATGCGGGCATGAAGGATGAAATAAAAACTATGATTTTTTAATCATTCCCTTTGTCTTTGAGCCTTAGTTTATGACAAATTTCTCAAACCGCATGCCCGTTACATTTTTTAGTATAGAATCCTTTTTAGTATATCTGTGGGTGAGAGTCACAGGGTAGCATGTTTCTTGTAATTGTCTCATCCAAAAGTGCAACACCAGCCTTGCCAGGTAGAGATTTTCGTACTGGATGTATCCAAATAGAATTTGGGTTACCATCTGTCAGGAATTTGGGAGAAAGGATTCTTTCATTAAAGAGGAAGGTTGTTATAAGAAAATAGAATTATAATATTCCAACTACTTTAAACACCTTACGACTGACTGTATTTTCAATTAGTTTTGTTTTGGTCTAAAGCATAAATGAATGTATTTTATGCTGTTGTATGCTCTATTGTAAGCTAGCAAATATTTTACCTTTCTGTTTTATATGTTTGCTCCTATAACATATCATATTACAATTTTTACCAGGTTTTCCTTAAGTGGACGATTCTGAAGCAGAATTCTGAATCTAGGATTATAACTTACATCTGAGAGTTATTCATCTTAAATCTATTTTAACCACTTTAATACCTGTTTTAAAAATACTGATTAAATACAGAGATGAGGACAGGTTGAATATTTAGCCTAACATTTTTGATTTTGCTTTGTTTTTCTTGTTTGTATCTTATAAAAAAAAGTTCTACCATCCATTCATTACTCTGAATTATTTTTGAGGTATAAGCTTGTGTTAGGTCCTCTGTTCATCCCTGGGAATACAGCAGTAAGACATAGAGAAACCTTCTGTTGGTATAGCTTTCAGGCTGAGAAAAAAAATAAAAATCAGGAGGCATGTCTTAAATAACACGGAACATCCATGTAAATGGGGAAAGATTGGGAATGGTGTTTGCTGTGCTACGTGATCATTTCTCAATGAGGTTACAAAAATCTAATTCTACTAATTCCTATTCATTACATGGTCAATGAGTTGGAGACATTATGGACTAAACAAAATTAATAATTCTTTACTGTAGGATTTCTCAGAGATATTAATAAATGAATGTGCCTGGTAATTCTCTAAGAAAAAAAAACAAAGAATATATGTAGTATTTTCCTAACACATTTGATCATGTTTCTTGAGAAACATCTTAGTGGAACTATTATTGTGTGCAACACATTTTGGCTAGGCTGATGGTATATGTGAAAATTTTTAGCTCAACCAAGTAGGAAATATTCTATGAAAGTCTAGTGATTCTGGAGTAAATAGAATAGTTACTGTTTACTTTTTCAAAACTGCTCGTAAGTGTCACTTAAACATGGAACAAAATACCCACCTCAAAATAAATAATCTCAAACTTCAACGATGTTAAGTAGGGCAGATTTCATCAATGGATTTGAATGCCAAAGGGAGGGGCTATATCTTTGGATATTTATCTCATTCAGATCTATAAAGTATGTGTTTTAAAAGAAGTAATGTGATCACACCATTGCCTCTGGAGTACCACCTTTTTAAATGAGATTGTGGGAGAGTTACTTGCCCTAGATAGATTGGACAGTGGCCCAAAGAGCACTTAAGTTGTACAGAGAAGGCAGCTTCAGTATTAACATACATTAAAGATGGCCTTTCCCCCATGAGACTACCTCTGAGACACATTAGAGAAAGAAGCATTAAAGTGAGAAGGAATGATGTTGGTCTTTGAAAACTGTCACAGTAACTGCCTCATATTTCAGAGAGGAAGGGAGAGAGAGATAATTATAGAAACATCAGTGATGAGAGAATCATTGATCAGCTGCCTTCTGCATGCCCCCTACTGGGGATCAAGCCAGCAACCAGGGCGTATGCCCTGACCAGGGATCAAACCCATGCTCAACCACAGAGCCACAATGGCTGGGATGAAAACTGTCGCAGTAACTGGCTTGCTACAAAGTCCTCTAAATTCTCTTTCAATCAGGAACCAACCTGCTCTAGGGAACCAAACGAAGGCAGAAACACTAGCTGGATAGACTTGGGAGAATAGTTTAGGCAGGTCTCCTTGTGTAGAAAGCATATAGTTTTATTTTCCAGATCTCTGAAACCAAGGCATGCCCTTGCCACCTTCCCTGCCACATCCTTGGAAGGTAGTTTAATGTTGAATGAGAAGGTTTGAAAGCAGCAAAGCTTACTGTTCTTGATGAGGCTGAGATTGGAGAGAGAGCACGAAATGGCATGGTCCGACCCCCTGCGGTCTGCCCCCAGCTAGCCCTTAAGTGGCTGGATGGTCCTGGGCAGAATTACAAGTGTAGGGATTTCAGTTTCCCCTTTAAGTGTAGAGGATTGGACTCCATCAAAGGGTTTCCTAATTCTAAGAAGTGGACTGTCGGTGACGATTTGGGGATTCAGGACCATTGGATGTCTTCTGGATCATGTACCCAGGGAGCCTGGGAAGAATGAGTGGCTGCGTCACCCTGGATTCAGACTGAATTTTCAGTTTGGTGTTAGGTATAGAAAGCATATGGACAACTCTGCCCTCAAATGCATGGGGTCAGAATGCACACAGATTTTTATAAAACTCTTATATTTTTATTATTAAAGTCCCTTGAATGAATTAAACCTGGTTAATACCAGGTTTGGGGATGGAATGAATTGTACATTATCAGCTTGCTTCTGTTTTGGGGTAAGATATTATTCCTCTTCACAGAAAAAGGATTCAGAAAACAGGCCTATTCTAAGTGATATCTGTGCCATGTACCGACGTGCATAGCCTATTTTTAAATTGCCATTTATATTTCACTTTGGGAAAGTCAGAAATTTATTTCATGTAGAACAACTCAGTTTACCATAGGATCCTGGTACATCTATGGCGATTTCTCTTCTCTTTATAAATAAAGACGCGTAGTTATTAGAAGAAGACTTATTGAAGGTAAAGTGCTAAAAATGACAGTAATGACTGTATATTGAGTTCCTACTCTGTGCCCAAGCCTTTGTATGTATTAGTTCTGCTCCTCGCTATGAGCCTGCCAGTGGGTTCCTTCTCCTGTATAGCCGTGCTTACCATGTCGTTCTATTCGCATGGTTGCCTTTAATCTGCATTTTCAGGGAAAACTACATTTGCTATTTAAAATATTTAAAACTGGGCCTAAATCTCCTTTTGCCCCTACCCTGTATTATATTTGGCATAGTGCTGAATACAAGATAGATAACCAAATATTTGGTGAAATGTATTTGTTGCTCTCATAGATGGATATTTATGTTACTAAATTTGTATATGCTATTCTATATTTGTTTTTCATCAGTCGTATACCTCCTGTTAGACAAGAATGAAAGTATAGACTTTCTATTGACTTAACAGCTCCAATTGATAGCCTTTTAGCTTAGTTGACAGCGAGAAGATTTTCCCATCATTTTAATGCTAAAATGAGAAGCATTATTACATTCACAACCAAACTGTAAACGTTAATGCTTTTCTTAATGGATAAAAGTAGTGCTTTTTAAATTTAGTAAGTGTAGGAATGGCCTTTTAGTTAACCAAGTTTACACTTCTAGCGTATCTTATTTGATTCAACTGACTTCTGGCAAATGTGTTTTTTAATCAATCAACTCAGTTCCTCTTAAGAAGCAGGTGCCATACCATATACACAGTCATAAATAAATGAAAATATATATTTCCATTTGATAAAAGAAAAAAAAGCTATACATTAAGAATAGTTCATGTTTGTTTTATTTTGGTAAAATAAAAACGATAGCTATACATTAAGAATAGTTCGTGTTTGTCTTATTTGCTTGCTTAAATAACAACCGCCCATACAGAACACTTGTGTTGGGCGCACACAGCACTTCCGTGTGGTTTTTATACTTACAAGAGGCTTGCAAGATGGGCATCTCTCTTTCCAATTTGTCGAGACTGGGGGACTCCTCTTGGAAGCAGCACAGGAAGTTAGTAATCTAGTCAGTGAGACTCCAGTTCCATCATGATCCGTGAATGTAATAGGTAGACATCTGGTGAGTTTGTTCTCTGCTGCGTTAAGCTCGCATCAGTTTCCTTTTGAGCAGGCAGCTTCCCTTATGCCGTGATTCAGACTCAGGTTCTTTCCATTGTGGGGCCTCTGTCATTCCCCAGGGTCCTGGAAGGGCTCTGTGTTCTGACTGTGATGCCTTGTACTGGCTTGCATTTGATGGCCTCAAATAAGGAGAAGAGGGCAGGTGGGGAGGACTGGGGGGCGATAGTCCCAGGCGAGGCTTTGTAAAATACAAGGCTTGTGAAGTTGTGTGTATGCATGTGTGTACTCACTTGGGATAAGATCCTCAATTTTTTAAATATGTTTTTATTGATATTTAGAGATAGAGGAAGGAAGATGGGTAGAGAGAAACATCGATGAGAGAGAAACATCAACATCGATCAGCTACCTCCAACACACACACACCCACACACACACACACACGCACACGCACGCACGCACGCACACCTGGGGATTGAGCCTGCAACCCAGCAACCCAAGTATATGCCCTGACTGGGAATAGAGCCAGTGACCTCTTGGCTTCTGGGTTGATGCTCAACCACTGAGCCATACCAGCTGGGCAAGATCCTCAATTTTTAATAATGAGAACACTTCATTGAAAACGTCACCTAAAGGGAAGGTCCCATGTGTTCAGGGTTATCTGGAGACTCAAATTTCGAGCCATTTAAATATTCTTCATCGTATCTTTAAATAGTGTTCACATTTTCTAGAGTCAGTGCTACGATAATAAAAAACAATAAGCACAATGTTTAAAGTCTCCTGAGAAGCATGCCTGTACATTGTGCAGGGCCAGGACTCAGGAAGGCAGTGAGGGCGCAGAGTTAAGGGTTGTCAAGTGCTGATGCTGCACTTGCAGAAGGGAGCTATGTGTGTGGGTGGCCCTACTAACCAAGGAAGTGCCCTTCGGCCACAGAACTCCCGGCCTGTTGGTGCCGTCAGTGGATATTAAAAATATCTGACGAAGGCACAGTCAGTGGTAAAGCTCTGTGCCCAATGCCACTTTCATCTCAACATTTTTCTTAAAAGACCAGCTTTGCCTCCGAAAGCGATCAGACGCTTTTCTGATTCATCTCAGTACATCAGGCGTTCTCTTGCATGCACTGACTAAGCATATTCTGTTTGCTCCAGCCTGGCCTGCAAACTGGCCTCCTCAGCTTCTGCAAGCTTGTCGAACATCTGAAAGCCAGGATGTGTACTTACCTTCAAACATCCTTTATTTTTATGATGGTCGGGTCTCTTCAGAGGCGCTGCTTCAGAGAGAATGAGCCTCTCCCACACTGAGCAGAACAAAAATAAGCACCTAAAATACTGCAAAGGGTCTGCATAACACTACCCATCTCTCTCTGCCAGGGGCTCTGTGCTTTTCACTTTTTCTATAAAATCGCTGCTTAGAATTAAAGGAAAAAATAAAATAGTCACATAAGAGAGGATAGTCTCCACCTATTGCGAATATACGTAAGTCAGGTAAGACCAGTTCATCGAAAAAAGGACTGACTCATACATGAGGTAGCATGCATTGTAATCAGCCAAGACAAATGCTTGTGGAAAGCTATGTGGGCTTTGTCTGTCTATTCCCTTCTCCCCAGTAGCTCTCGCAAAGTTATTGTTTTGTAACCGGCAAATTAATGAACCATTTGCAGGAAACTCCACGGGGGCTCACAACCACAGGATCATCCTATAAATAATCGCATTTTGGTGTACTTAATAATGTGCATCACTGGCCTGGGTACTGTAGGAAGAAAATGGGTTCTTAAAACTTAAAGGCACAAATTTCTAAGATCAGTTTCAAGACCATTATCAGATACAGCATGGCTGGTGAAAGCAGCAATTTACATCAGTGATCACTCAATGAATTTCTCTGGTTTGAACATAGAATGGTGATATGTATGTAACTTCTGTTTTCAATGTGAGTTTTTAAAAATAACTTCATGGTGTCATGTTAGCCATAAATGCAATTCTCTTGAAGACTAGAGCTATCCCAAATACATTTCTCCTGATTAGCTCAACCAAAACCTGTTCTCTTAGAGAAAAGACATTTGTTTTATTTTTTTAATTAAAAAAAATATTTATGAAGCTTTCTCCCTTTATCTACACTTCAGCTTAGATCGGTGGTTCTCAACCTTTCTAATGCTGCAACCCTTTAATACAGTTCCTCATGTGGTGACCCCCAATTTTATTGTTACAAATTGAACATAATTAAAGCATAGTGATTAATCACAATAACAATATGTAATTATATATGTGTTTTCCGATGGTCTTAAGAGACCCCCAAAGGGGTTGTGACCCACAGGTTGAGAACCACTGGCTTAGATCATGGCGTAGTGCCCAATTTCTGTTATTTGGAAAGAGTAGTTATATGCATGGCCATCATAATATTATTTAGAAAAATCTGCTGAGTTTCTCTTTGGGATGGTTGTATTCAAAGTGAATACAATCTGTATAGCTTTGATGTTGTTTTTTCAAGGCAAAAGTGCAACAGCATTTCACAAATCCCTAAGTGTTAGAGTGTGGTCTGAGTTTTGCTCTTACTCTGAACACAAATTTTAAAGCCATTCAAAAATCAGATTATAAAAATAATTAGCTTTTTATTTTTCTAAATTAGCATGTGTAGGAGTCTGCTACTAATTATTTAGAATCTAAGATTATTAATTGTAGTTAAATAAACTTAATAACTTTACTCTTATACTAGCTAACATATATGTAGGTGGAACCATATAAAATTGCTAAAAACAAACAAACATTTTTAACAAGAAAATGTCTATGTCTTACAGCTTGATCTAAGAGTTAAATAATCATTGCCACCATTCTACTGGAAAAAAGAAAAAAGCCCTGAAGTGGTATGACTCTAAGCTGAGCATGTTTTATTTCGCTAGAAATAGGTTCCCGTTTGAATTACTTCTGAATCAGTGCATTGCTCCAGAGAGCGCCCTGCGGGCCCTCTGGTTACTTTGGGCTTCTGAGTTGCAAGGCATACACTCTGCCAAGACCACAGGTGTTTTAATTATTCTGCAGGATCAAAGTGAGTTGATGCAATCTCCTTTTGCATGACATTAGGTTTCTGTATGCGTATGCAGACAGAGCCCACACAATGTATGCACAAGTCAGTATTCAAATCCCAGAGAATTCTCAGGGATCCACATTCACCATTTTCCCCTCCAAAAATAATTTATTTTATGTATGCCCTAAATTGTTCTAGTTGTTGTTGTTGCTGCTGCTGCTGTATATGGATGGTTGATAGATAAATAGATAGAGGGGTAGCCCCCCTCACTTTTTAGAAGCAATGATGGGAAATTACCATTCAAAATCAAAACTGGCAGTGAAGTGAGTGTTCAGAGGTAGCCCAATATAGTGCTAAAAACATGGTCTCCATGGTCAGAGAGCTCCCTAGCCACATTAGAAGGTTATTGTCTGAATGACATCAGTGAAGTCACTCACCTCTCTATGTTTCAGATGTGTCACCAAGAAAATGGAAATATGAGAATAATGATAACAATAACAGCCAACACTTCATCTGAGCCAGGCATTCTACTAATCACTTTCCTCGGTGAACTTATTTACTAAAAGGAACTATTATTTCCTGTGTTTTACAGAGCATGGTGGCTCAGGGAGAGTAGGTAGCATGCCCAAGATCTCCCAGCAGCTAATAAATGGAAAAGCCAGTATATAACTTACAGGGCTGTTGTAATGATAAATGAGATAATGCATGTGAAAAGTGTTAGTCTGAGACCAGTGTTAGGTATTAAAATAGGGGAAAGACTAATTAGATAAGAAAAAATACCCCAACTTATAAAGTAATAAAAAAGCACAAAATGATGGGGAACAAATCATGCAGACAAAGTGTATTTGTAATATTGATTAACTCAGCATGAATGGAGCCCCCTGCTGTATTACCATAAGGGACAGAGATAACAGTTTTAGTGGTTCGAGGTTTTCATCATCCTTAGAATAAATCCTGTTATCACTGAGAAGTTAAATCTCTAATAAAACGTAAAATGAACTAAGCAAAACTAGTGGAAAAACTTATTGTCTTGACCATGTACATTTTGGTTTCAAATAAAAAAAATATTCAGTTACTTCTTTAAAAACATTTTTTTCAATTGCAGTTTACATTCAATATTATTTTGTATTAGCTTCAGGTTGGCTTTACCTTTTGGGTGTTATTAAATGTGGCTCTTATGTCTGAATGTGGCTCTAGCTTTTAGAGCTGCTACGGTGTGCTTCTTACGAAACGGTGCCATTGAACCTTCGGTGTGATGGCTCCTATTAAGGGAGACTGAGTTTTGCTCCATTGCATTCTAGTTTAGGAGGTTGAAAATGTGGAAATATGACCATGACCTGTAATTTGATCAGTACTTTGTAGGCTCAGATATATAAGACAGAGAGCACTGTAAAGAGTTAAGAATGTGGAATTGCCTTTTGTGGGAATATTTGCACTTCTCTCTGTCCTTCAGAAACCCTTGTCCACAGCCCTGGGGACTTTGCTAGTAGAATTTGAGAAGCTATGAAAAACAGAACGAACATTAGTGGCTTTGAGGGTGTTTGAAACATGGGACAGGTATAGAATGAAAACTCACTTTCAGAAGCCAGCGAGTGGGGAGAAAAATTCCCTGGGGATGTTCAAGAATAATGATGAAGGGAGGGATTTGTTGTTGTTATTGTTAATACTCAGTGGAAGACATTTTTCCATTTATTTTTTTTAGAGACAGTAGAAACTAAGGGAGGGGGGAGGGAAGGAGGGAGAGAGGGAGGGAAGGAGGGAAGGAAGGAGAAACATCAATATGAGAAAGAGACATCTATTGGTTGTCTCCCTCACTTGCTCTGATGGGTCCGGGTATCGCATCTGCAACCCAGGTATGTGCCCTTGATCTGGAATGGAACCTGTGACCCTTTGTGCGCACTGACCTGCCACACCGGGCAGGTGATTAATAAAGGAATCTAAAAAATCAAAATTTGAAACCCATGCAGGAAAAATAAAAAAGTAAGAACAAGCTTTAGTGTGTCCATGAACATTCATAAAAGACCAATTGTGTTCAAGATAAGATGCTTGGCTCCAGGCTGTGAGGGGAGGACAGAGCCCCCAGGAGCCAAGGGGGCCCTCTGAGGCCAGGATGGGGATGAGAGCTGAGTCAGGTAGGGGGACCAGGGCTGGAGGCAGGGCCGGTAAGGAACCGAGGATCAGGAAGTGCCAGGACCAGTAGCCAGGACCAGAGTGGCTACGCGGAGGTCCCCTCTCACGTGTGCTGCCACCAGTCACTCCTCCAGCCCCTGAGCGGGGATCCGAGACTGTGCCCAGCATCCCGGCCAGCATCCCACTGGCCTAGCTGAGTCAGGTAGGGGGACCAGGGCTGGAGGCAGGGCCGGTAAGGAACCGAGGATCAGGAAGTGCCAGGACCAGTAGCCAGGACCAGAGTGGCTACGCGGAGGTCCCCTCTCACGTGTGCTGCCACCAGTCACTCCTCCAGCCCCTGAGCGGGGATCCGAGACTGTGCCCAGCATCCTGGCCAGCATCCCACTGGCCTAGGCCGGGCGGGTCTGTATATAGGGTCCGTGTGCAATAGGGAGCGATGTCTTCTATTTTTCACTGCCCCCTCCTCGACACTGTCCAGGGCAGGAGGAGAAGGTATTTTCGAGACATAGGACAGGCACCACAAATAAAACTGAGCGGGGATCCGAGACTGTGCCCAGCATCCTGGCCAGCATCCCACTGGCCTAGGCCGGGCGGGCCTGTATATAGGGTCCGTGTGCAATAGGGAGCGATGTCTTCTATTTTTCACTGCCCCCTCCTCGACACTGTCCAGGGCAGGAGGAGAAGGTATTTTTGAGACATAGCACAGGCACCACAAACAAAAGTCATGAAATTGCCACTCAAAAAAAAAAAGATAAGATGCCTGGGTCATCTTGTAAATACATTAAAGAGGTAACAATTCAAGTCCATGAGGCCAGGATGCTACAGAGCACTGCTTTAAGGACTCAGGGGATGAATGCGGCCTGGGTCTGAGGGAGGAATGGGAGAGGCCCTTATGAATGCTTGAGGATGGTAGGACTTGGGTAGGCAGAGAAGGAAGGGTGGTGGTGGGGGGGAATAAGAAAAATGGAAAGTAAAAGGTGTGTTGGAGGATATATAAAAAAGGTTTGTTCCAACAAAAGGTTCAGGAAGGTGATTAGTTGAAGATAAATGGAGTGACAGAATCCTGGGACATCAGAGACTTACACAGGGACCATCCACTCTACTGTAGTTTATTAACTTTGGGTGAGGAAATAAGAGATGCAGAGGGTGAATTGTGTAGAAGAGGCTGAGAAGAGCCCTGTAAGGAGTTTGGACTTTACAAACAATGGACTCTCTTTGAAAGCTTTTGTAGATCAATCCATTGAGAGGAACTGCTATTGCAATAGAGAGGGTGCTCTTAGACCTAAAACTAGAGTGAACGCAAATATTCATCTCCTCTGAGTATTAAAAAGGAAACAGATACAAAGGCTTTATGTTAGAGGAAAATGGTATTTCCCAATAGTGAGGGTGAAGACTGAAGTTAGTGCCAGAGGAAGATTCTGGGACCTCCTTTTATTGGTACCTGGGAGGAAAAGTAGGGATGGATTTTTACTTCTCATTGATGAATGAAATGTGAACATTCCTGGAAAAGAAAACACAGTTGACCACTTCAAGCTCTTACTTTTTGTGTGTTTTTCTAGATAAGACCCCTCAATCAATACAAAGGAGATGCGTGTGCTTTGTTAACAATAAGGCAAAAGGCTGAGGGTTTCTCATTTATTTGTGACTGTATTTCCTTTGCCTTCATGCTGAGCTCTCAAATAAGCAGAAAGACACATTTGTAATGTTAGATGCTATTTTTAGAATTTAACTCAACAAGGAATTATTTATGTATATTGTTTTTGTTGCAGAAATAATTTATTTTTATGAAACAAAAAATATAGAGATTAACAAAAATAATTGAAGATCGCTTGCTATATCACTATACAGAGTTCCACCACTTAATATTTATATTTTAGACACATTTCCAGTAGATAAATATCTATTTCTAAAATGGGATCATATTGTGCATTTGTTTTACAGTATTCTTTAAAAAAAGATAATATATAATAATATAAAACATTAATAGTGTGCTGAGAACATCTATTCATGTCAATATATATTTTTAGAATGATATCTTAATTTCTGCATATATTCTATTCTGTATTTGTAGTGTTTTATTTACTCAGTTTCATGCTGATTCTCTTTACTAATTTTTATTTTATTGCTAATACAGTAATAAGTATTTGGGTGAGATAAATATCTCTGCATCATCTTTCATTCATTCTTTCACATGGTTCAATAGATAGATTTATATTGCCATTATGTGCTAAGCTCTCTGTTGGGCATGAGGGTACAGTGATGAACAAGTTTGAGAAAGCTTCATATTTTCATGGAATTTACCTTATAGTTGGGAGAGAGAAAAAATAAAAAAGTGAGCCAATAAATGAATACAAGTAGTTGAGAAAAAAAATAGTACCATAAACATAATAGAAATGGGGGGTGATAGGGCCTGCTGGGGATGGGAGGAAGATGATCAGGGAAGGGCCCATTTTGTTGGTTTGACCTTTGAGTTAAGCTCTGAGTCCAAGGAAGAGCTGATCATCCTTAAGGACATAGCTTTTCCAGTATGTCAGGTGTTCAGATAAAATTGGTAAGCCTAAAGAGGTTGGAGTATTGGTAAAGTAGGAAAAAGACCAGTGTGGTTGGGCTTAGTGAGTTGAGGTGAGGGAAGAGGAGAGGTGGTGGGAGGTGAGATCAAAGAGGTATGTAGAGTCCAGGTCATGTAGGACTCGAAAGGTGAATGTAATAAATACGTTTGTGCTTTATTCTAAGAGTGATGAATAACCTTTGGGTGGTATTAATCAAGGGAAACATGATCTGCTTAACGTATCTGCTACCATGTGGAAGGTAAGTGTCAGAAACAGAGAGACAAGCAACAGTGGCAGTATAATCACTCACGAATAACGGTGTCTTAAACTAGATTGTTAGCATCGCAAACAGAGAGAAGCAGGAGATTTGTGCTAATATTTGAAGATAGAGCTCTCAAAATATACTGCTTAATTATTTTCTACAAATATCCCTAAGAATGTAAATGTCAGAGCAAAGGGTATGCACAGTTTAGAGACCCCTGTACATAGTCCCCAGTGTTCGCAAGGGAATTTGTACCATTTAACAGACAATTATAGTTTCTATAATTATCAGAAAGTATGCATTCACAGGAGTAAGGACCATCTTTGTTCTCAAGGAGGTGACAACTTAATATGTTGAGAATGTGCTTATTACTTACTGTTTTACTATGATGTTTATTTAGGTGGTAATTTCCAAATCAGATATAATGTCTTTTCTCCCATGGACGGGGAGTGTGTGTGTGTGTGTGTGTGTGTGTGTGTAAAAACAGAAATACCTTAGTATCCTAATCTAACTTTTTTTGTTTCAAACTATGAAATTAAATATTAAAAGGAAATAGCAAAATAAAATAATCATTGTCTACACCCAAATATCCACTAGAAGGTAAATGCCCAGCAGAAAAATATTTAAAGAGTAGTAACAGGCAATTCACAATATAGTAAAGTTAAAAAAATAAGAAACAAACAGGAATTAATTTGTACTGTTTTTTAAATAACACTAAGCCAAAGACACCAGAAATATTTGAGCCTTGGTATTAGAAAACAATTTACAAAGACAGCAAAAAACAAATATATTGCACATTTAGAAAATTTTGAAATGAAGAGATACATTTAAACCCAACGTTAGCAAAGCATTTACTGTAATATAATTATTTTATTCCTAGAAATGGCCTTTAAAACACTTAATCCAGTTGCCTCATTGTATAATTGAAGAATTGGGAGCCTCTAACCATATAGTGGGTGTCATCTCAGCCCATCCTGATGGGGCCATATATCCCCAGTATGAATGGGGGAGACTTATTTTGTAGCATCACTCCAGTTTTTTCTTCCTGGAAAACAAAGCAATTGTTGTTAACCCTAGTTCCTAAGTTAATTAGCTTTAGTTCTTTTGAGTTGGAAACAGATGCAGAGACTGGAGGGTTCACCCAAGGTCACAACAGAGGGACATGAACGTACTAGGATTTGAGCCTGGTGTGTTTGACCTTGGAGACCTTGTATTTTAAAAAAGCATTTTTAAATGTTTGCTTTTTTTTATTTACACACAGAAAAATGCACTCACTCTCAGATACAGTTCTGTGAGTTTTGACAAATGCCTGAAGTGATGAAGTACAACAGGATCAAGATACAGAACAGTTTCAATTCTTATTTCCCCAAAGTGTTCCCTCATGCTGGCGCCTAAGTTGCCAACCTCTCCCACACCTCCAATTGCAGGGAATCACTCATGTGTTCTTTGACCATGAAGTTTTACCTTTTACGGAATGTTTTATTCATGGAATCATATAATATGTAGCCTTTTGAATCCGGCTTCCCTTGCTTAACTTTCTATATTTGAAAACCATTGATGATGCATATATCCATAGCTTGTTCTTTGTTATTAGTGAATAGTATTCTGACTCATAAACATACCACAGTTTGTTTATCTCTTCATCTGCTGAAGAAACTTCATCCAGGCTTGGCAATTACTGTAGAGCTGCTGTGTAAGCATTCCCTCACAGCCGTAGGATTCCTAGCTCATATGCCAAATGTATGCTAACTTTATAAGAAACTGTCAAACTGTTTTCCAAGTGGTTGATACTGTGTACTCCCACTTGCTATGTGTAAGTCTCCATTGTTCTGCATCTTCACCAGCTCGTGTAATTGTCAGTGGTTTCTAATGCTTTTATTTTAGCTTTTCTAATAGGGGTATAGGAATATCTCATTTTCGTTTTTAATTTGATTTTCCCTATTGACCTAGGTTGTGTTCCATCATTTCAAGTGCTTATTTGCCATTTTTATATCTTGAATGGTTGAGTGTCTGCTCACATCTTTTGCCTATTTTTATGGGATTGTTCGTTGAGTTTTGAGAATTCTTTATACATTTAGATATTCGGAAAGCTGTCCTTTGGCAGATATGTGATTTGTGAATATTTTCTCCCAGTCTGTGGTTTGTCTTTTCACTGGCTTAATAATGTCTTTCATGTAGCAAAACTTTAAAATGTTGTTGATACCCAAATTATATATTTTGTCTTATTATTGTGCTTTTGAGTTTATGTCTAAGAAATTTTTGCCTAACCTAAGGTCACAGAGGATTTCTCCCATATTTTCTCCTAAAAGTTTTATAGTTTTATATTTTACATTTAAGTCTCTGACTAATTTTGAATTAATTTTTGTATAAGGTATAAAATATAGGTTGAGGTTCTTATTTATTTGTTTGTATATTTATTTGTCCATTTATGTAGATATAGATGTTCCAGTTGATGCAGACTCTTCGTTAAGAAGATTGTGCTTTCTCCAATATTGCTTTTGTGTCTTTGTCAGAAAATATTGAGCTTATTTGTGTGGGTTTATTTTATTCTTCAATTTTATTGACATACTTTTCTATCAATACCATACCACCACACTGTCTTAGTGTAGCTTAATAATGTCTCAAAACCCAGTAGTGTGAATCCTCCAACTTTGTTCTTCCCTTTTAAACTTGTTTTTATTTTTCATTCCTTTCATTTGCATGGATTTTTAGAATCAGCATATCTACAAAATATTCTGCTTGGATGTTGATGGAATTTTACTTATAGACCAATTGGGGAGAATTGGCTTCTTAACAAGACCCCCTTTTTGAACCAGGAACAAAGTATATGTCTGTATTTATTTATGCTTTTGGTGCGAGTGTGTGTGTGTGTGTGTGTGTGTGTGTGTGTGTGTGTGTGTTACTTTTAAGTACTTTAAGGAGATATATGAGGGAGAGAAAAATAAAACAAACAATAAACTCACCATTGAAATAGTCTTTCTTCACATTTCAATTGGCTCCCCAATCTGACTACTATTTTTTACTTTGTATAGTCCTTAGGTGGTTTTTTAAAAATTCCTTCCAGGATGTTTAGTTGTAATTAGTGGGTGAGACAGCCTGTAGTGTGTGTGTTCCCTCTTATTCGGAGTTGAAAGTGAATTGGTTTTAATTGTCATCATAGTCCTTCTTGTTTTATGATGCCATGGGTTGTGGAGCAGCCAGAAGTGGTTTATTCGTGTTGTTTTTTTCTTTTTCACTTTGAATAAACCAAATGTGAGACGAGTTTCATAATGGAGGGGTTGTTAAATGTTCAAAGGATTTATCTTGGGTGGGTGGAGGCCTAGGAAAAAGGGTGGA